>NW_020837958.1:282396-451006 GCF_003676395.1 Aethalodelphis obliquidens | reverse complement strand
CACACACACACACACACACACACACACACACACACACACACACACACGACAATATCTTTGAGCTGTTTTGCAGATACTGAAACCCGCACTAGGTGGTAGAAGTTAACAGTGTGCTGCCCACTAGCTCGGAGACCCCAGATGGGTTGGAACCAGAAGGTTGATGATGTTGACTCCCACTTACCTCCCCACCATCCAATCAGAAGAATGTCCACAGGCTGATCACACCCTCTTTGAACCATTACGATGGAACTCCTCACTACCCCCCTCCAGGTTGGAACACACAGTTTTGAGAGCCTTAGCCTGCTGTTGCCTCCTCTGCCTGGCAAAGCAATAAAGCTGTTCTTTGCTACTTCACCCAAAACTCTGTCTCCGAGATTTAATTCCGTGTCGGGGTACAGAGGCTGGATTTGGCTTCAAAGGTGGGGTCAGGAAATAGGAAATCCAGTATAAAACAGGGCAATGGGAAGTCCTAGGATCATTCCTGAGTGGCATGTTTACTGGCAACCAGTCCAGATTGAAGCATGAGGTGACACAGGGGACTCCAGGAAAAGAAACATGTGATACATCACTCTCCAGGGTTAGCAAAATGAGGATGGATAGGCACTTTATGCAACATGTGTAAGGTATTAGAAGATGAAATTATGTTTAGAAAATAAGCCAATAAAGAATAGGAAGTCACTAAAAGTTGTGAAATAATACTGAAAATAGTAAAAATGAATTTGAGCAAACATTCAGATATAATTATGTGAGAAGGATAGGTAGAAAGGAAGAATGGGTTTAAGAAAGCTAACATGCTAATGATTCGTAATAAAGAACAGAACAGTTGATGTCCACACCTTGTCTGTGATGCTAGAGGTCTCATCATTTTCCTCTCTGAGCAGATGTTCTTCGTCACAAGTGGACAAACACAGTTCACACCTATAATTTTCCTTGTTGAAAAGTGTCATTTTGGAGAATAGAAGGAGTGTGAGCTAATAAAGAATTAACATGGGCTGGACCTTGGCAGTTAAGTGGCCTAGAGGCTGAGACAGCAGTTCAACTCCAATTTTAGAAAGAGATCAAAAAGATTTTAAGCCCTTGGATAGTCTACATGAATATTTCCGAAGTCATATAAATGAAGAGACAGAGGTTTTCTCTTCAAGTCTGAACTCAGCTCTAAGCCTTTTAGAAACACTCATCTTGTTTCATAAACAATATTTTCTCATTTCCTTCATTTTAATAACCACGTTTCCCATGGAACATTGGGAGCTTGTATCAGTCTCAGCCTCTCTCACCTGTGAACCATATTTATTGAAGGCATACTTGGCTCTGGGATGTAGAAATGAGAGAGAGAGAGAGAGAGAGAGAGAGAGAGAGAGACTGGAATTCCTTTGGGAGTATCAGAAAATACCTCGAAGACATAGCAACTTTCAATTTGCAACATGTAAATTCGTGCACGTTTAAGTGAATTGAGCATTCAGTTTGAGAAAACAATTGTTCAGATGGGATCTCAAAGCAAATTTCTTTTGAGTTTGGGGAAGTAAACCCAGTGTATATCTGAGAGAAGAAACTTTGCTTGTGAAAGAGGAAGCCAGATGATGACTGGGTGAAAAGCATGGACAGATGTGCTGTCAACAATAGGAAACATAAGCTGTGGGAGGGAAGCATTAGTGCCGTTATCTCTTCCTTTCAGTCAGAGGCATGGTTAAAACTCATCTTGATAATATTGCCCCCACCAAAAAAAAAAAAAAGACATTTTGTCGTAGGCTTCAATGTTTACTATTGTGAAAGATGAAAGAGTATGTCTCTAAGGACCAAAAGTGAGGGCACAGAGATGATAAGCATCTCAGAAGGGGTTAAGAAGAAGATGCTGGTGAAAACTGAGATATGAAACAAGTTGAAGATCACGAGATACATCTCAGTTACAGATTTGCATGCTGCAAGTTTCTGTTGAAAATTCTCACAAAAGAGCATTGTGTCCAAACACCAAAGACCATCCTCAATGTCCCCTGTCTACAACTCAAGTTTAATTTCTAATTATTCTCTGCAAACATAATGAACTATTATAGACTACTCCCAGAAAACACCACAAACAGGCATTTTTTCAGGCCCTGTTTTAGCAGATGTGGTGTTAATTCCACTGAGGGAGAGGCAAATGAATGAAAACTCCTGAGGTTACCATCTGAAGTCTTGGCTGAAATGTGAACTTTCTCTGGGAATCTCTTACTTGACTTCTACATACCCTCTAAGAGGTTGAACTGTACATCCTCCTGTGTGTTCCAGCAGCCTCTGACATGCTGGTAATACATTATTTACCTTTGTTCTACTCTGCCAGATGGTGAGCCAGACAAAGGCGGGGACCATGGTGTTCACCTCTGCAGGCTCAGAGATAAGAGCAGTGCCTGACATGCAGCATTAAGTCCCTTTTGGAGGAATGTGTAAGTGAATGAGTTTCATTAACTCCAACAACATACTGGTCAGGTCCACCGATTCTGGAAGACACAGTGGGAGGACGGCATGTGGGTTAATACATTTTTGTTATGAAAGGTGTGCTAATGTATGTTTTAGTGTCCCCTGTTCACACAAACATCTTACGTTTCTTGGAAAAAGAGAAGAAATTTGTATCACAAACCAGAGAGACAGTACAGATGCACAGAGGTAAACTTTGTAGTATCTTTATAGTTTAATGAAGAGCCATTCAAGATTATGTCTATAATCAAACTGAAATAAAAGAGTCCCAACTCTGTGAATCTCACCTGTATCTTCATTTTGCTATGGTCTAGCTAGATTTGCTATTAAAATAAGCACGTCAGTTTAGCTCCGACCCTAATTTAGGCATACTGCTCAGGCCAAGGCTGCTTAGATCTACTCATAGAATTTGTTATGAAGTTCATGCTCCTCAGTGTTTCCATAGGCCCATCCTTGCCATCACAAAAACCAAGGCAGCAGAGAGTCAACCTAACCTTTTAGTAGACAACGAAGTCTTCAGTGTGAAAACTTCTTAGCTTTCACACTATCAGGAATGGTTCCCAGGCCTTAGAACTCTGCCTGTCCAGTTTCTGAGACCATCTGCTACAAACAGCCATATATAAGCACTGTCCAAAAGACAGGAAGAAAGAGAAAGACAATAAATATTGAAGTCAAGGACAAATCCAGAGATTCAGAGACTAAGACACACTCATACTTGCAAACTGTGCTTCAGCCTTAGATTACGTGTGAAGCCAAGTCTTCCAAGGACAATTGGAGAACTTCTGGCATAGCAATGGCTGAACCAGGTCACAAGCAGAGAAAGCACCAGGAGAGAAGCCAATCTCTTTATGTCCTGCGGTTCTCTCTCACCTTCTCAGTCCCCACTAAACCGACTCATTTTTAGGTTCTGTAAATCCTGCTGGTTTCAGGCAGAATTCTCTTCCAGGAGTCTCAAATTTCCCCATTTCACTCTCATCCCTATTCAGTAGCCCACTCAATTCTGCTCTTCCTTATAACAAGAAAAGCCCTATTGATCTTAGCCAGGAAAATTATCTTTCTGACCAATGTCTTAAGCATGAAGATAGTTATCAGTGTCATGAGTCAACCCATCTTAACTGACCATCCGGAGACTCTGTGAGAGGGACCCCACCAAGGCTCATTGTAACACTGCTCTTCACAACCGTATAGCTCAGTTAATGAAAAAATGGACACAGAAATTGGGAGAAGAACAGATCTTGCTCTCCCAAACCCACAAGAGCCCACCAGGTAGGTACAGGTTATTATTTTCTTCTATTTCCAGTCATTTAGTGAACCAGAGATAGTCACAGTGCTGGGGAGATGCCAAATCATGAACATAGGCATGGACCCATCAGGTTTAACTAAAATACAGGGTATAAAGAAGTTATTTGCTATACTTTTTCACTAGTTCTCTCTGGTTGATGGGGAAGAAGGTTTTTACTTAGCTTTTAAATTGGGAACAACTTAAGTTTTCTAACAAAAGAGGTGCATATTCTGGGTATGGGGTAGGGGAGTTTGTGTTGGTTTGGCCAATTTTCTGTACGACGTTATGGGAAAAAATCGAATGAACTTTTTGGCCAACCCATACTACCAGTAGAGATCTCTTGCCTATGTGTCTGATGTGTGTTAAGGGACAGAAGGTTTTCGAAATGACCTCGGGCTTCTTTCTGGTTAGTCTTTGTGAATCTCAAGCTGTGGGATCCTGCCCCACTGTTTAGAGGGGAACTGTTCCCAGAGTGAAATCTGGTGGAGATGTGCATAGTCTAGTTTTCCTTCGAACACCAAAAATTAACACATGTTAAGACTTTCTTCTTAAAGGTTTTAGGAGAAACTAAAGACAGAGCTTTGGGAATCAATATTGGATTGAATATCATTGCAAAATATTGAGTAGACTCTGAAGACACAGTATTTCCAGTTAGCTTCCTCTGAGGATGAAAACAGGAATAGAGATCAACAAATCCTTCAAAACCATTCCTTTATGCACATGAAATTGAGTGTGTCATTGACAAAATATTTTCAGATACATTTCTATGTTAAAAAGACTGAGAGATGCATAGGTAAACATGTCTGTTGGATTGTTTTTAGTTGTACGCATCAATGCAGATTAATGAGAAAGAACCTGGTAATAATTCTAGATTAAGAATAAGACTTGGGGGCTTCCCTGGTGGCGCAGTGGTTGAGGGTCTGCCTGCCGATGCAGGGGACGTGGGTTCGTGCCCCGGTCCGGGAAGATCCCACATGCCGCGGAGCAGCTGCACCCGTGAGCCATGGCCGCTGAGCCTGCGCGTCCGGAGCCTGTGCTCCGCAACGGGAGAGGCCACAACAGTGAGAGGCCCGCGCACCGCAAAAAAAAAAAAAAAAAAAAAGAATAAGACTTGGCCTGGGGCTTTTTTGTTTTTGTTTTTTTTCCCTTTTGTTCCATCTAATCATTGATGAGACAGTAATCTTGGCCACTAACTTGGACCCTCTGAGCCTCAGAATTTCTTGTACTTTACAGTGAAGATTTTCATTGCAGGATTGTTTTGAAACATAAACAAGCACAATGCCCCTGTCAGTTGAGAGCTTTGCACAGGGAGTTAGAGAATTTTCTCATGGCTGCATTTCTGTTTAAACTTCATAGTGCGCCTGAAATTGAACTTTCAGTAGTATCTCTCCATGATAAGAACTTACTGGAGAAAGCTGCCCTATCCCCACCTCGCCAAACGTGGCTGACTCTTTTGAAGAAGGAGCTGGAATTCCTGGGGGTGAGTGAGCCTCCTCTAATCACAACCAGAGTAAAGACTGGCTCTAAGGAAGTGTATTTGTTGGCATCCACATAGTTTCCCCACTCAGACTCAAGAGGAGTGAAATACCTGGTAGACGAAAACTTGACACTTACCGCACCCTGTTGGGTAAAAAGAAGCATTTCCTCATGAAGACCCGGATAAGAATAGCAAATAGGATCTGTCAACTCTGGTCAGTTGCCAGGTGATTAATATCATCCTGTGAAGGATTTAGAATCTTTATCTTCTCTTAGATGGAAAGAGCCATTATTGATGTCTACCATGAGAATGTAAATAAAGACACAGGAGAAATGTACTGGCTATTCCTGCCTTAAGGCATGCCTACATAAATCCTTCGAGTGGCCAGATGATAGTGGAAAATATTGCATTTGGATACTTTCTCAGGACTGCCTAAGACACCAAAGCAATTTCTTACATTTTGCCTTGATTATAAGGAAATTGATGTAATCTTAGGAAAACGTCTTCTTATTTCACAAAACTTATGCATTTTTCTACAGGTAACACAAATTCTGATTAGTTTGATATGCTTTTATTTTGGAATAATCGTCTGCTCCGTGTTCAATAATTCAGAATTTAAAGAAGAATTTTTTTCATCATTTAAAGCAGGCTACCCATTCTGGGGAACAGTATTTGTGAGTATATGTCTACAATTGTCTCTGAAATAACACTGTACATGGCTTTTCTTTTATTTAGATCAGATCTGACCAATTGTTTATTCTAGTATTTAGACTATATGAATATATTCTAATATGTAGATATGTAAATATACATACATATTTGCAGTTTACGAAGCACTTTGGGTTGAATATGCTAACACACGTTTATCAGATGAGAAACCTGGGATTAATAAAAGTTAAACATATTACCCAAGAGGCATTTAGCTAATAAAAATTGAAACTAAACTTTCAGAACTCAACTTCAGAAAAATTTCCCTAACACTATCCATCAATAAAGTTATCTTAGTGAAGGGAGGGGGAAGAGATTGCTGAGGTGAGGAGAACAAGACTGACATCTGAGGAACTTCTACTGTGCCCTAGAAACTCTTTTTTTTTTTTTGCGGTACGTGGGCCTCTCACTGTTGTGGCTTCTCCCGTTGTGGAGCACAAGCTCCGGACGCGCAGGCTCAGAGGCCATGGCTCACGGGCCCAGCCGCTCCGCGGCATGTGGGATCTTCCTGGACTGGGGCATGAACCCCTGTCCCCTGCATTGGCAGGCAGACTCTCAACCGCTGCGCCACCAGGGAAGCCCCTTAGAAACTCTTTTAGGTGCTTTCTCAGTGCATCCTTTTTAGTCATTGTACTATTTAGAAACTAGATGGCTGAATGAGCTCACAAAAATATACAGCTTTATTGAAGTATAACTGACATGCCATAAATGGCACATTTTAAGGTGTACAATTTGATAAATTTTGACACATGTATACACACGTGAAAACCTTACCACATCCATATAATGAACATACTCATAACTGCCAAAAGTTTCCTTGTTTCCCTTGGTAACCCTTCCCTTCCTCGACCCCTATCTTCCCATCCTTAGGCAATCACTTGTTTTTTGTCACTATAGATTAGTTTGCATTTCCTAGAGTTTTATATAAATGGAATTATACACCATGTTCTGTCTACTGTCTGGCTTCTTGCACTTGCATAATTATTTTCAATTAATCCATGCTGTTTTTTGGATCAACACTTCATTCACAAGGATATATTATTTTAACCCTAATCACATTGGCTTGGCACTCTGCTAAATACTTAGGTCTCTGGTCACTCGTTCAAGACTCTCTTTGAACCTTTGTCATATTTTATTTGAAACTTCCTTACTGTCTTTTCATTTCAAACAGCTTATTAGATGTCTCTCAACTCATCATACAATCTGAATCTTTGGAATTTTGTTTTTAATTTGTGCTATTGGTTGACATCTTCACTAGATCTTTCACCATATGCATTTTCATAATGACTATATGTCTGTACGATACATGGCAGACTCTGGAGACAGACACATGTTTCTGGCCCAAAGGAGTTGACAACTATAACACACAAGTTGCTCATGAAAGCAAATGATTACAAAAAATTAGAGTAGTGTTATAATCACGCGCCAGGGCTGCTGGAACTTACAATATTTAATAGTAACCCACGGACTGTCAGGGTTGGCATCACCTGGGAACCTGCTAGAAATAAAGAATCTCAGGCCTCGTCTAGGACTTACTGAGTAAGAATTTGCATTTTAACAAGACTCTCATATAATTCATATGTACATTTAATTTTGAGAAGCTCTCTATAGGAAATAAAAAATAAAATAATAAAATTTAAAAGTAAAGGAGAGCTTTATAGAATACCCACAACTTTACCTTCTATTTGGAGGACGGGGGTGAAAGGGACACAGAGAAGAACAGAGACTCACTGTGCTCTTTTTTTTTCCTCCTCCCTTTTGAACAGTTTGCTATTTCTGGATTTGTGTCAGTTATGTCTGAAAGGAAACATGCACCATATCTGGTGAGTTGCATTCTGTCTTTGTCCATCCTTGAGAAGGTAAGAAAAATCTAATGTTGAGAGTCTTGCAAAAGGTACGTCGTCATCTCTTACGAGCAAATGTGGATATGTGATATTTTTCCAATCTACTTTGTATTTAATGTAATCACTAAAAATAAAAGCATTAAAATACCAATTGTATCATTTAAAAACAATAAATGTAACTACTCTGACACTTGTTGAAAAATTAACCTCACACCTTCTCTGTCCTCGTAATCTAGTCCTATGATCAAATAAATGACTCGTTTCCAACGAAGGAGTCTATTTGAGGAGAGGCTATGAGTATCCACGTGGCTTTTCCTGGATGCAGTCCTAGCAAGAAAGTTATAGGTCCTTATTACACAAGTACATTTTCAAGATTTCCCTTTTTCACCTATATTTTAAGTAAATGCAGAGTTGATTGGATATATCCAGCCCTGAAATGCAGATAGGTTTATCGAATACTGTGGCAGGTGCAGGACCAAGTCTAAATGTTGTTCTTTGTCATCAGATACGAGGAAGTCTGGGAGCGAACACTGTCAGCAGCATCGCTGGAGGAATAGGAATCATCATCCTGATCATTAACCTAAAGAAGAGCTCAGCTTGTATCTACCGTTGCCGGGATATTTATGAGAACGACATCTGCTTTGTGGCTTCTGTTTCCGCTGTATGTATTTCTTGTGGGAAGACTAAGATTCTGGGTCTTAGTCTCTCAGTAAGAGACTAAGTCTACTAAGTAGACTTAGTAGACTTAGTAGTCTCTTACTAAGTAAGAGACTAAGTTTACTAAGTCTCTCAGTAAGACGCCTTCTCTTCCTTTCCATGAACACAATCCTTTCTTGCAACCTCAATCACATAATGCAGTGTTCTGGAGGCGCATACCCAGAGATGTGCCGGCCTCCTTCCCCTGCCCCCCCAGCTGAATTCTGCAAGGGTGGAGTCATCTGCTTTGAGTAACCATCTCCTGGTTTTCCCACGTGTCATCTTATAGGAACTGGTCTTGAGGGTGGGCGGTCATGAAAACAAGGGTTGCTGTAAGGGAATGTACTTCTGGGACACCTACCTTGTCACTCTACTTGTCTGTCTGGTTGTTGTTGGTTGTTATTCAACAGGAAATTGTGGCAATGATCCTGTTTCTCACCATTCTGGGGTTTTGCAGTGCTGTGTCACTCACCGTCTATGGGATTGGAGAAGTAATTGAAGGAAATAAGGTAGGCGGAGGCCTGAGATTAAATCCTAAACAATAAGATAAAGAATTCGAGCTTTGTTGCTTAAAAGTATGGCCTGGGTTTCCTGCAACATTTCTTCCAGTTTCAGCATTCCATTTCTCCAAGTTTCAGCACTTTGATGTCCAAATCTCAAGTTTTGAATCAAGCTTTCCACTCACAAATCTCACGGTATATTCCTGTGACTGAGAAGTTTAGGAAAATCGGATCTTCATCATTTTAGAAAATGTAGATGCTTTGAAGTTGATGAGCATGAGAGACGAATACACAGGTGGCAAGTGGTGGAGACACTCAGGTATCTGGGCTCACTTGCTTTCCCAGGATAGTTCTGTTCTATTTGTTCCTGCTCTCTTTTTTCTTGGCTTTCACCTTCCCACTTGCTCTGAAACCTCAAGCTTGTCTCCTCCCTAATCCGTGACTACCAACTGCATTTCCACTTGTCTTACACATTTTACACCTTTGATGTATGAAAAAGAATTACCAATACCTGATGCACATACATTTACTCAGATCTTCCAGATAAAACATGCTCTCTCCATCTGTCCACTTGCCTGAAGCATTCAAGTCTGGCTGCCTTTTCTGATCACTTTCCTCCAGTGACAGAGGTATAAGACAAGAGATATACCAAAGTTCAGACACAGAATCATCTCAGCAACTTCTCAATGACTGACGGTTTCTTCTGAGCCCACGTGGCCAGGCAATCTGGCTTGGTTCGTTACAGACGGAGGTGTTAATGACAGTGTAATGGCAGATGGTGACATTCAGAAAGGCAAAAGGAGATGAGATATGCCTCTTAAGAAAGTCTTCTCGTGGCAGGAAATTCTTGGTGATTGATACTGAATGATTTTTTCCCTCATCAGATTCCAGAAGATCGTCTTTATGAAGAAGTAAACATCTATGCACCAATTTACAGTGAGTTGGAAGATGGAGGGGAGGCAACTTCTCCCACTGATTCGTAAGAATCATGAGTCCAGAACATTCTGATCATAGCAAAGGATCTAGGAAGCCAAGATCTTTGTTTAAGGGACTCCTGGCAAACTTTCAATTCTTTCTGTGACCTGCCAACTTTACATTATGACTTATTCTCCAGATGACAAAATTCTATTTTTGTTGTTTCCATTCACTTAAATCCCCCTCCATTTGTAAATACGAAAGACTCCTATTTTTCTTGTTTTCTGTGGCTGTTTCACACCCATCCCTTCTGGGCCGTCAACAGAAAACAAGAAAAATAAGCATTTACTCTGTGCCTAGAACTGTGCAAATAGAGAAAACAAGAGGAAGGCTGGTTGAGCGTTGAGTTAAACTTAACAGTTTGGTAATATTTGTCTCTTAGCCCCTTTTAGAGTTTACAAGAGCTGCAGATGTATGTGATAGATGCCCCCCACCCCTACGGGATTATAAGCACCTTGAGGGCAAAGTCCACTCAGCAAACATAAACTGAGAACCAACTAAGTAAAGTGTTTCACGTCTGTCTCTTTCACTCTGTGTATCCCAGTATTTTATCCGTAGTGGGTGCTCAGTGTGAATTTATGGAGTGTAGGGGTGAATATTCAGGGAGGCTATATCACCAGGTCAAGACAGAGGTAGGGTAGAAAAGGAGAAAGAAATGATTCTGAAGGGAATTTGGAGGTGATAAGAAGACTAAATTGACATATATTAAGAATAGAGTTAGGAGGACAGTCAGATGGTGGTTTGAATAGAGATTCTCCAGGAATGTATGAAACATTTTGGTGCAGCCGCGTCAGGTTAGCATGGCTGCCTCCTGCTTGTGTTTGGTCTTATATGGACAAAACAACGTGGTATGTTAGAAGGATCACTGATCTTATAAAGCGCAGGGAGTCCGCATTGGAATCCCAGGCCTATTGCTTATTAGTTGAGTGAGTTGTGGCAAATCATTTAACCTTTTACTTAATCTGGGTTTTCTCATCAGTAAAATTAACATATTAGGAATAATTTACCTGCCAGTGCTAAAAGTGTGTATGGAAACACACACACACACACACACACACACACACACACACAGAGTATAAATTAAAAGTGCTCTAAAAGAGAAAGAAATTATTAATAAATTAATTAATTCTTATATACATAAAGCAATCTACAAATCTTAGTACTCGCTAATGATATAAAATTTAAGTCCATTTGATCTGAAAGGCTCCACTCTTTTTTTAAACAAAAATTTAATCCTATGAGCCAAATATGTCAAGAGTAGTCAGTGAAAACAAAGCCACATTTGCTCAATGAAATCAGCTATGTTAAACGACAACAAAAATTTAACCCATTCTATATGAAAAAAAGTATGTCATTACCTTTGAAATAATTGTGTCCTCCATATGTTATTATTATTATTATTATTTACAATAGGTCCTTGTTAGTTATCTATTTTAAATATAGCAGTGTGTACAGGTCAATCCCAAACTCCCAATCTATACTTCTCCCCCACCCTTCTCCGCTGGTACCCATAACCTGTCCTAAAGTCTCCACTTTCTAAACCCACTTCACTTTCTCTTTAATATGCTTTGTGCTTGACCCCCTCATGTCAACACCCTAGCTTCAAATGTTCTGCCTTCCCTTTTGTGCTTGCTTGAATTTCTTCTTTCTGTAATGCTTATCTTAAATCTCACCTGATTCTTTAAGTTTTTCTAGTTGATTGCTCCTCTCTCTAGAAGATAAGTTTTTCGAATCGAATACACACACCCCTTATACTCTATATTAAACCTTCTGTATGCAAATATTTTATGTCCCCTCAATGATAATATATTTTTTCAAAGGCAAAAAGTCTCATAAAAATCTGTATGTTGCATGAATCACCAACACATTCACGGACACAATATTGTTCAGCAGTGTTTGCAGATTGATGAATAAGCAGCAGGGAGTTTTATTAAGTTACTCAGTATCTGGAGATGGAAACCGTAATGGAGAGATCACTTAATGAAGAACTTGAAAGAAGAATAAATGAATGAAGACATGAGCTAAAATGAAGTCAGTGGAAATGGAGAGAAATGATTGTGTCTAAAACATGGAGAGAAAGAGTATTTGGTCTTCTTGCTAACAAGTTGAATTAAAGGATAAAGTTAGAGAAGCAACTGGTTGATTAACACATTATGTGTTTAAGTCGATCAGAGAACAACGGGTAATGTTGAAAGAAATGATAGGAAGTGAGAAATATGAATTAATAAGTGAGGAGTACAGACAGACTCAGATTAAGTGCAGTTTTAGACTGTCATTTTTAGCAGACCAAAGACAAATGCAACTAAAGAGTGCCTGGTGGTATCCAGTGTAGAGTGCTGGTAAAGATGGAATTTGGTAATAGAGATTTAGTGTTGTTATAAGAGAGATCATTATTAAATGAAGCAGATTAACATTCTAAGAGAATTATTTTGAGATAGAAGTAAAGCCAAGTTAACCTGTACATGCCTGTAATCAGAGGGGAAAAGGAGAGAAAATATCTAAGGTAGAATATAAGGGAATTAGGCAGAAAAATGCACTGTGAAACGGTAGATAGCAGGTAGCCCAAAGTAGAGAGAGGTTAGACAACAGAGAATGAATAATCATCAGAGACGGTATCTGCTGACTTGGGTAAGAGAAAAGTCTACAGTGATAAATCAAATCCAGTTAAGATGTAGAAACTGGGCAAAGAAATAGCAGTAGGGAATGAATGCAAAAGGTGCAGAGAAATTCAAAACAGGGTTATGGTGATGAGTGAATGAATAAAATATTTGCAGAGGTATTTAGAGAGAGAGAATGGCGGTATATGTGATGTAAGACACAAAGAGAGGAGGCTGTGAATAGAAGATAACGAAGAAAAGTTAAGTTGAGCCAAATGATTTTGTTGTTGTTGATATTTTTATTTTTAAGAGAAGGAAAGAGTAGTTCACACCTTTAGCCTATGTAAAAGAGTCCTGTGGAGGGACTGAAAAAAATCAGCTGGGGGTAGTATTCACAGATTAATTACTAAAATAATTAAGTACATTTAATTTATTTGGGATGCCAAAATTAAAAAGTGATAAGTAGATGTTAATTTCCCCAGATTATGAAAGTGATCACCTAACCACACAACCAATGACTTAAGTGAATTGTCATGTTTTTCTGACCTCAGGACCCTAGGTTTTCTACTTTCATTTTTCTGAAATTAAAATTTTGTTTCTCCAAACTTGACAGCAGCATAAAAATATACCCTTTCACTGCACAGCTGTATCACCATACTTGATCATCTACAATCACATCCCTTTCATGGCATATGTACTCGAATCCAAACCCCTAAACCTGGCCCACCAGGACCTCTAGAAGTGAATCCAGTCTATCTTCATACTGTGTCATATTTTACACCATTCTTTCCCCGACTCGATTAACGTTTTAACCACATCTTTGACTGTATTTCTATATACATCACACATTTTTTGCCTCAAGATCATTCTGATGATTGTTCTGCCCCTGCCTGCTTTCTATCCCATGCTCACTTCAGGCACACACTGAGGACACAAACAGCATGCTCTTCACATAGTTAGCGCCCCAAATTATCTTTTTAAAAATGTCAACCTAAAGGTTATCTTCTCCATGAAGACTGCCTCATGCACACATATTCATCCAGCCATAAGATCCTGCTTCATAATCACTTTACCCCATGACTCAACGTATTATCGTGTATTATTAGTATACTTATGACCTCCTTGATGTATCCTCAATCACTGGTATTTGTTCAATAAATCAGAATCATTTCACTTGAGTTCTTCTCTGTGTGTGTGTACATGAGGGTGGGGGACTGATCAAGGATAACTGGGAATCAAAGCATCAATTCAGTGATGCTAAGGCCAAGAACAGTTTCTGGAGTCCTCCTTTTAAACAATGCTTTATCAAATGGGATAATCTATAAACAGCCCCACAGACAGAAAAGAGATTGTAAAAAGAATTATCAGCCATCTCGTCAATAAATGGTAGGATAAAGTTGAAAGGAACCTGGACCATAAGTCACATTTTACAAGTTAGCCCTGACTCTGATTTATTTGTTATGCTATGTGAACTTGGGACCGTCTTTTCCCTTCGAGGACCTCAATTTTTCCATCTGAAAATGAGCAGTTTGGAACAAAAAAATCCCAGCTGAACTTCCTGCTTCCATATTCCCTGCTTTTAGATAGTTAAGATTGTTGGTAATCACAATTACTAGGTTTGTGACTGGGACAGCAACAGCAATCAGAGTTATTTGATGCTATTTGATGTATGGTCCAGCAAGACATCTGGGACAATAACATTCATTCTAGAATCTCCTGACAAAAGCTAATCAAAGGTCTCTTTCTAAAAACTGTCTCAGAAAAAAAATTCCCAAATAATTCCCATTCTATGAGGTATGGCTCTACTTACAAAAAATTCTAATAAAACAGGGTACCATATTCATAATTTCAGCCTGGTTTAGAGTGTTGAAGTAAATTTATATGTACAAGGGTGTGAGAGGCCATTGGTAGTCACCATCTGTGTTTCATGAGTATTTCCCATCACTGGAAAACCTCTGCTCACTCCACAAACAGTTAAGTGGGCTCAACTTACATCTCCCAAACAACTTTCATCTGGGACCCCCTGCATAGGGTTGTGTTGAACAACATTGCGGGGCAGGGATCGTTTAGAATGTGAACGTGGAACGTAATATACCCAGAAGCAAATTGTAGAAGCTACATTAGATACTAGCTCTATGATCTTGGATAACCCTTTAAATTTTATCTCAGTTCATTTTTCTTATCTCTTAAATGGTTATATTAACTATAATTACTTCAAATGTACTATGCATGTTCATAGATCACGTAGCCAGTGCCTAGACTGGTGTATGGGACATATTTTTGCATGCATAAATATTGACGCCTAATCCTGAACCTATCCCAGCTCCTCAGGGGCCCTTGACAAGATGTACCAATACCTTTGCTATTCCTGGTTGGAGGAAGTGGTTATGGGACAATGGAAGAGACCAGGGAAGGCAGTCTATGGAAGGAAGCTATGAATATGCTGTGAATCCTGCCTTTTAGGAGTTCATATTCAAATATATAGAGAGAAAGTTTCACTTGGCAAATAGAAGATTGTATTAGAACATAGAGGAAGAATACTTCTAGGATGGGGAGTCACCATGGGAAATTAACGATTAAATTAAAAAGCTGAACTGGAATTCTAAATCTTATGAGAGAGTAAGAATGACAATAAAGCTAAGATTTAATTGAACTTCTGTCATGTCTTGACTTCTGCTGGAAGCCTAACTGGTGTTACTTCATCTTAATCTATAAAACAAACTTTTGAGGTAAGCAAATATCTCTTTTTTTAAAGCCATAAGCTTCTCCACACAACAAGGATAAAACCAAGTTGCCCATGGTTGTTTAGTCAGTAGATCACAGAACTGGGGTTTAGATCCAGGCCAGTTTGTCTTTCGTATCCATGTTATTTCCACTTGGCTCTACTATCTCGCTGAGTTATGGGAAGTGTGTAATAAGTGAGTCTTATCTTCCAAGGGATTGGTCATTCATTCCTGCTATAGAAAACATGAGCGTTGGAGTGACACCAGCATCATGGCAGCATAAGACAGCCCTCCTTTGGTCCCCGCTTTTAAACAGCGAATTCTGAACCCATCCATGAACAAAAGTACCTCTGTGGGAGTTATGGGATTCAGCACCATACACCAAGGGACCCAGGAGGAGTCTCACCCACCCACCCATGCATCAGACGTTAGGCAGACTGAGCTTGGTAGGGGCTGTGGAGCTAGCAGGAGTTTGCTAACTGGCCACAGCCCCTCTCAGCCCCAGCAGGGGAAAAGCAAAAGAGGGCTGACTTGGAAAGACATCCATAGATGAGAGAGACTTTGTAGAAGTCCAGCCTTCCCAAGGAGAGAGTCCAGCTTTCCATTAGAGAGAGAGAAAAAAAAAAGAACTGGACACATTGAAGAGGGCAAGAGAAACTTTGCTAGCGGTGCCCCTTCCTGGAGGTGGCACAGCATGGGGATGAAGTAGTCAGTGATGACTTCTCCCCTCAGGAAAAAGAGAGAGCAGTGAGTGAGTTCCCAGCTACCACAGCTGTGGGGGATGCTGCTGGAGAACCCTGTTTCTCTCCTGCAGCACCCTGAGTATGAAGGCAGGACCTCCATAGCTGGGAGGAAGAAGAGATCAGGAAAGAGATAGATAAGACTATCAAAGGGCATTAAAGGAACGTGGTTCCTGCTGACTGCCTCTTAGACGCAGCAGGAAGCCCGCTCACACTGCTGGGAGACCCTCATCTGAGGTTCCCCACCTGGCCCGTGGGGAACCCCAATGCCCCAAGTGCTAAACCCACCCCTTCCCCAACACTGTGTGCAGCAGCAAGAGAGCCCCAGTAAACAGTCTTCTCAAACAGGTCAGGGTCTGTGGACAAGGGAGACCGTGATACTTGAGCTGCAGCGCCACCATCTGAAAAAACACAAGGGGGGTTTCCAGTTTGGTGAGTTGTAACAACCAGAGAAGACAGACAAGTTTCAGAATTTTGCCACAAGGAGTTAAGAAGTGTGGAGCAGGTATCCATACAAGGTTGGAGGAAATACCAGCTATAAGCAGAACCAAGAAAACAGTATCTCTCTCTAGAAGACAAGGAGAGATTTGAGGAGGTGTCTGCTGATTCAAATGAGAAAACAGCAACACAAACTCCAAGGTACATGAAGAATCAAGGGAATACGCTACCACCAGAAGATGACAAGAATCCTCTAATAGCTGAATTCAAAGGCATGAAAGTTTGTGATTTAGCTGATAAAGAATTCAAAATAGCTGTTTTGAGGAAATTCAAGGAGGTACAAGAAAACAGAAAAATAATTTAAAGAAATCGGGAAACAATTCATGAACAAAAAGAGTTATTGAACAAAGAGATAGAAATCATAAAAGAAGATCCTAACAGAAACTCTGGAGTTGAAGATTTCTTTTTCTTCCAGTTTCATTAAGATATAATTGACATACAGCCCTGTATAAGATTAAAGTGTACAACATACAGTAATAGTTCAACTTACATACATCATGAGATGAGTACCATAATAAGTTTAGTGAGTATCCATCATCTTGTATAGATACAAAATTAAAGAAATAAAAAAAGCTTTTCCTTGTGATGAGAACTCTGAGGATTTGCTCTGGTAACAACTTTCGTATGTAACATTCATCAGTGTTCATTGTATTTATCATGTTGCGATTACATCCCTGGTATTCATTTATAACTGGAAGTTTATACCTTTTGACTACCTTCATCTTTTCTTTCTACTGATTAATTTATGTTCCCTTTTATCAGGAAGAAGGAAATTTAGAATGGAACAGGGTGCTAGGGTGGAAGCAGATGTCTGTCACCAGAGATGACTCTCCAAAACTAAAATTGAGGGGTTTAGTATGTGTGGAAGTACAACTACAAGCTAGAGGTTCAATATTGTCTTTCTTCCATGTCTTTGTGAAAGTGTTCAACTATATTTGTGGATCTATAGTGCTATACCTAATGTCGGGCCCGACTTTTACATCTTAGAGATTAGTCACTAAATATCAAATTTTTATTCTTGGTTATTGTTAAATATTGGTTCTGTATGTTACCACCGATGGTGTTGAAGATGATTCCATTTCCACTGTGGGAGAAGGTGACCTCATAGATTATTGCAGAAAGGAGAACTTCTCTGCAAAACAACCTTCTCTTTCTTGCCTTTCTTCCTTTTCCAGTCATAATGTAGTAAGATATGCAGTCTCTTATAATAATTATGTACCCTTTCTTATTTGGATTTCACCCAGCAAACTTATTTTGGTGCTCATCCATGTTTTTGTGTGTACAGGGTAGTAGTATTCCATTGTATGGATGTACCACAATTCGTTTATCAGTTTGCCTATTGATGGGCATTTGGACTGCCTCCAAGTTTGGGCTCTGACAAATTAAACTATTATGAACATTCATGTTCTAGTCTTTATAGGGATACAAGCTTTAATTTCTCTTAGGTAAATTCCTTTCCACTTACAGTGAAAAGGCTGAGTCATGTGGAAGATGTTTGACATTTAAGAACCTGCCAGATGGTTTCCAAAGTGATTGTACCATTTTACATTTCCACCAGCAGTGTATGAAAGATCCCATTTCCCAACATCAATGCCAGCACCTGGTATGGCCAGTCTTTAAAATTTTACCATGCTAATAGATGTGAAGTATTACCACACTGTGATTTTAATTTGTATTTACCCAGTGACTAATGATTTTGAGCTTCTTTTCATGTCATCATTTGGTGACGTATCTGTTCAAATCTTTTGACTTCTTTTAGACTGAATTGTTTGCTTTCTGATTATGGCGCTTTGAGAGGTCTTTATATACTCGCATACAAGTCCTTTATCTTAAATGTGATTTGACACTTTTTACTCCCAGCCTTTTGCATCTTTCTATTCTAGAGCAACGGACACTCAGGTTGCTTCCATGTCCTGGCTGTTGCAAACAGAGCTGCAACGAACATTGTGGTACATGACTCTTGAATTATGGTTTTCTCAGGGTATATGCCCTGTAGTGGGATTGCTGGGTTATATGATAGTTCTACTTTTAGTTTTTAAAGGAACCTCCATACTGTTCTTCATGGTGGCTGTATCAATCTACATTCCCCACCAACAGTGCAAGAGGGTTCCCTTTTCTCCACACGCTCTCCAGTATTGTTTCTAGATTTTTTGATGATGGCCATTCTGACTGGTATGAGGTGGTATCTCATTGTAGCTTTGATTTGCATTTCTCTAATGATTAGTGATGTTGAGCATCCTTTCATGTGTTTGTTGGCAGTCTGTACATCTTCCTTGAAGAAATGTCTATTTCTCTGCCCATTTTTGGATTGGGTTGTTTTTTTGATATTGAGCTGCATGAGCTGCTTGTATATTTTGGAGATTAATCCTTTATCAGTTGCTTCTTTGCAAATATTTTCTCCCATTCTGAGGGTTGTCTTTTCATCTTGTTTATGGTTTCTTTTCTGTGCAAAAGCTTTGAAGTTTCATTAGGTGCCATTTGTTTATTTTTGTTTTTATTTCCATTTCTCTAGGAGGTGGGTCAAAAAGGATCTTGCTATTATTTATGTCATAGAGTGTTCTGCCTATATTTTCCTCTAAGAATTTTATAGTGTCTGGCCTTACCTTTAGGTTTCTAATCCATTTTGAGTTCATTTTTGTGTATGGTGTTAGGGAGTGCTCTAATTTCATTCTTTTACATGTAGCTGTCCAGTTTTCCCAGCAACACTTATTGAAGAGGGTGGCTTTTCTCCATTATATATTCTTGCCTCCTTTATCAAAAATAAGGTGACCATATGTGTGTGGGTTCATCTCTGGGATTTCTATCCTGTTCCATTGATCTATATTTCTGTTTTTGTGCCAGTACCATACTGTCTTGATTACTGTAGCTTTGTAGTATAGTCTGAGGTCAGGGAGCCTGACTCTTCCAGCTCCATTTTTCTTTCTCAAGATTGCTTTGACTATTCGGGGGCTTTTGTGTTTCCATACAAATTGTGAAATTCTTTGTTCTGCTTCTGTGAAAAATGCCAGTGGTAGTTTGACAGGGATTGCATTGAATGTGTAGATTGCTTTGGGTAGTATAGTCATTTTCACAATGGTGATTCTTCCAATCCAAGACCATGGAATCTCTCTCCATCTGTTTGAATCATCTTTAATTTCTTTCATCAGTGTCTTATAGTTTTCTGCATACAGGTCTTTTGTCTCCCTAGGTAGGTTTATTCCTAGGTATTTTATTCTTTTTGCTACAATGCTAAATGGGTGTGTTTCCTTAATTTCTCTTTAAGATTTTTCATCATTAGTGCATAGGAATGCAAGAGATTTCTGTGCATTAATTTTGTATCCTGGTACTTTACCAAATTCATTGATTAGCTCTAGTAGTTTTCTGGTAGCATCTTTAGGATTGTCTATGGACAGTATCATGTCATTTGCAAACAGTGACAGCTTTACTTCTTCTTTTCTGATTTGAATTCCTTTTATTTCTTTTTCTTCTCTGATTGCTGTGGCTAAAACTTCCAAAACTATGTTGAATAATAGTGGTGAAGGTGGACAACCTTGTCTTGTTCCTGATCTTAGAGGAAATGGTTTCATTTTTTACCATTGAGAGTGATGTTGGCTGTGGGTCTGTCATATATGGTCTTTATAATGTTGAGGTAAGTTCCCTCTATGCCTACTTTCTGGAGGGTTTTTATCATAAATGGGTGTTGAATTTTGTCAAAAGCTTTTTCTGCATCTATTGAGATGATCATATGGTTTTTCTCCTTCAGTTTGTTAATATGGTTTATCACCTTGATTGATTTGTCTATATTGAAGAATCCCTGCATTCCTGGGATAAACCCCACTTAATCAGGGTTTATGATCCTTTTAATGTGCTGCTGGATTCTGTTTGCTAGTATTTGTTGAGGATTTTTGCATCTATGTTCATCAGTGACTTTGTCCTATAGTTTTCTTTCTCTGTGACCTCTTTGCCTGGTTTTGATATCAGGGTGATGGTAGCCTCGTAGAGTGAGTTTTGGAGTATTCCTCCCTCTGTTATATTTTGGAAGAGTTTGAGGAGGATAGGTGTTAGCTCTTCTCTAAATGTTTGACAGAATTCTCCTGTGAAGCCATCTGGTCCTGGGCTTTTGTTTTTTGGAAGATTTTTAATCACAGTCTCAATTTCAGTGCTTGTGATTGGTCTGTTTATATTTTCTACTTCTTCCTGGTTCAGTCTTGGAAGGTTGTGCTTTTTTAAGAATTTGTCCATTTCTTCGAGGTTGTCCATTTTATTGGCATAGAGCTGCTTGTAGTAATCTCATGATCCTTTTATTTCTGCAGTGTCAGTTGTTACTTCTTTTTCATTTCTAATTCTGTTGATTTGAGTCTTCTCCCTCTTTTCTTGATGAGTTTGGCTAATGGTTTATCAATTTTGTTTATCTTCTCAAAGAACCAGCTTTTAGTTTTATTGATCTTTGTTATTGTTTTCTCCATTTCTTTTTCATTTATTTCTGATCTGACCTTTATGATTCATTTCCTTCTGCTAACTTTGGGGTTTTTTTGTTCCTCTTTCTCTAATTGCTTTAGGTGTAAGGTTAGGTCGTTTACTTGAGATGCTTCTTGTTTCTTGAGGTAGGATTGTATTGCTATAAACTTCCCTCTTAGAACTGCTTCTGCTGCATCCTATAGGTTTTGGGTCATTGTGTTTTCATTGTCATTTGTTTCTAGGTATTTTTTAATTTCCTCTTTGATTTCTTCAGCGATCTCGTGGTTATTTAGTAACATATTGTTTAGCCTCCATATGTTTGTATTTTTTACAGATTTTTTCCTGTCATTGATATCTGGTCTCATAGTGTTGCAGTCAGAAAAGATACTTGATATGATCAACTTTCTTAAATTTACCAAGGCTTGATTTGTGACCCAAGATATGAACTATACTGGAGAATGTTCCACGAGCACTTGAGTAGAAAGTGCATTCTGTTGTTTTTGGATGGAATGTTCTATAAATATCAATTAAGTCCATCTTGTTTAATGTATCATTTAAAGCTTGTGTTTCCTTATTTATTTTCATTTTGGATGATCTGTCCATTGGTGAAACTGGGGTGTTAAAGTCCCCTACTATGATTGTGTTACTGTCAGTTTCCCCTTTTATGGCTGTTAGCATTTGCCTATGTATTGAGGTGCTCCTATGTTGGCTGCATAAATATTTACAATTGTTACATCTTCTTCTTGGATTGATCCCTTGATCATTATGTAGTGTCCTTCTTTGTCTCTTGTAATAGTGTTTGTTTCAAAGTCTATTTTTTCTGATATGAGAATTGCTACTCCAGCTTTCTTTTGATTTCCATTTGCATGGAATATCTTTTTCTATCCCCTCACTTTCAGTCTGTATTTGTCCCTAGGTCTGAAGTTGGTCTCTTATAGACAGCATATATATGGGTCTTGTTTTGTATCCATTCAGCCAGTCTGTGTCTTTTGGTTGGAGCATTTAATGCATTTACATTTAAGGTAATTATCGATATGTATGTTCCTATTACCATTTTCTTAATTGTTTTGGGTTTGTTATTGTAGGTCTTTTCGTTTCCTTGTGTTTCCTGCCTAGAGAAGTTGCTTTAGCATTTGTTGTAGAGCTGGTTTTGTGGTGCTGAATTCTCTCAGCATTTGCTTGTCTGTAAAGGTTTTAATTTCTCCATCGAATCCGAATTAGATCCTTGCTGGGTAGAGTAATCTGGGTTGGAGTTTTTCCCTTTCATCAGTTTCAATATGTCCTGCCACTCCTTTCTGGCTTGCAGAGTTTCTGCTGAAAGATCAGCTGTTAACCTTATGGGGATTCCCTTGTATGTTATTTGTTGTTTTTCTCTTGCGGCTTTTAATATTTTTTCTTTGATTTAATTTTTGGTAGTTTGATTAGTATGTGTCTAGGCGTGTTTCTCCTTGGATTTATCCTGTATGGGACTCTCTGTGCTTCCTGGACTTGATTAACTCTTTCTTTTCCCATATTAGGGAAGTTTTCAACTATAATCTCTCAAATATTTTCTCAGTCCCTTTTACTCTTCTCCTTCTGGGACCCCTATAATTTGAACGTTGGTGCATTTAATTGTTGTCCCAGAGATGTCTAAGACTGTCCTCAATTCTTTTCATTCTGTTTTCTTTATTCTGCTCTGCGGTAGTTATTTCCACTATTTTATCTTACAGGTTACTTATTCGTTCTTCTGCCTCAGTTATTCTGCTATTGATCCCTTCTAGAGAATTTTTAATTTCATTTATTGTGTTGTTCATCATTGTTTCTTTTCTCTTTAGTTCTTCTAGGTCCTTGTTAAGTGTTTCTTGTATTTTCTCCATTCTATTTCCAAGATTTTGGATCATCTTTACGATCATTACTCTGAATTCTCTTTCAGGTAGACTGCCTGTTTCCTCTTCATTTGTTTTGTCTGGTGGGTTTTTACCTTGCTCCTTCATCTGCTGTGTGTTTCTCTGTCTTCTCATTTTGCTTGACTTACTGTGTTTGCGGTCTCCTTTTTGCAAGCTGCATCTTTGCAGTTCCTGTTCTTTTGGCGTCTGTCCCCAGTGGCTAAGGTTGGTTCAGTGGGTTGTGTACGCTTCCTGGTGGAGGGGACTAGTGCCTGTGTTCCGGTGGATGAGGCTGGATCTTGTCTTTCTAGTGGGCAGGACCACATCCTGTGGTATGTTTTGGGGTGTCTGTGACTTTATTATGATTTTAGGCAGCCTGTCTGCTAATGGGTGTGGTTGTGTGTCTTCTTGCAGTTGTTTGGCATAGGGTGTCCAGCGCTGTAGCCTGCTGGTTATTGAGTGGAGTTGGGTCTTAGCGTTAAGATGGATATCTCTGGGAGAGCGTTCACCTTTTAATATTATGTAGACCTGGGAGGTCTCTGGTGGACCAATGTCCTGAACTCGGCTCTCCCACCTTAGAGGCACAGGCCTGACACCTGGGCGGAACACCAAGACCCTGTCAGCCACATGGCTCAGAAGAAAAGGAAGGAAAAAAGAAAGAAAGAAATAAAATAATTAAAATTAAAAAATATTAAAAATAAAAAAATAAGTAATAAAAAAAGAAAGAAGAGAGCAACCAAACCAAAAAACAAATCCACCAATGATAAGTGCTAAAAAGTATACTAAAAAAAAAAAAAGACGGACAGAACCCTAGGACAAAGGGTAAAAGCAAAGCTATACAGACAAAATCACACAATGAAGCATACACATACACATTCACAAAAAGAGAAAATATATATATATATATAAAGGAAGAGAGCAACCAAAGCAATAAAGAAATCTACCAATGATAATAAACTCTAAATACTAAAGTAAGATAAACACGAAACCAGAAACCAATTAGATGCAGAATGCAAACCCCAAGTCCACTGTGGTCCACAGTTGCTCCCAAAGTCCACTGCCTCAATTTTGGGATGACTCATTGTCAATTCAGGTATTCCAGAGATGCAGGGTACATCAAGTTGATTGTGGAGATTCAATCCACTGCTCCTGAGGCTGCTGGGAGAAATTTCCCTTCTTCTTGGTT
This sequence comes from Aethalodelphis obliquidens, assembly GCF_003676395.1. Lineage (NCBI taxonomy): Eukaryota > Metazoa > Chordata > Mammalia > Artiodactyla > Delphinidae > Aethalodelphis > Aethalodelphis obliquidens. Next base: position 427,030 of record NW_020837958.1, on the reverse strand, counting down.
TGCACAGCTCCTGGGGTTCAGCTTTGGATTTGTCCCTGCCTCTGCCTGTAGGTTGCCTGAGGGCGTCTGTTCCCCACCCCCACCCCCACCCCACCCCCGCCCACAGACAGGACGGGGTTAAAGGAGCAGCTGATTACTGGGTTAAAGGAGTGAGCAGCTGGCTCACTGGGGGGGGGGGGGGGGGGGGAGGGAGGGGTATGGATGCAGGGTGAGCCTGCAGCGGCAGAAGCTGGCGTGACATTGCAACAGCCTGAGGCACGCCGTATTCTCCCAGGGAAGGTGTCCCCGGATCACGGGACCCTGGAAGTGGCGGGCTGCACAGGCTCCTGGTAGGGGAGGTGTAGACTGTGATCTGTGCTTGCACACAGCCTTCTTCTTGGCTGCAGCAGCAGCCTTAGCGTTTCATGCCCGTCTGTGGTGTCCACACTGATAGCCGTGGCTCGTGCCTGTCTCTGGAGCTTGTTTAGGCGGTGCTCTGAATCCTCTCTCCTCGTGCACCCCGAAACAATGGTCTCTTGCCTCTTAGGCAGGTCCACACTTTTTCCCGGACTACCTCTCGGCTAGCTGTGTTGCACTAGCCCCCTTCAGGCTGTGTTCACGCAGCCAACCCCCGTCCTCTCCCTGGGATCTGACCTCTGAAGCCTGAGCCTCCCCTCCCAGCCCCCGCCCACCCCAGCAGGTGAGCAGACAAGCCTCTGAGGCTGATGAGTGCTGGTTGGCACCGATCCGCTGTGCGGGAATCTCTCCGCTTTGCCCTCTGCACCCCTGTTGCTGAGCTCTCCTCTGTGGCTCCGAAGCTTCCCCCACTACCTACCCCCCCACCCCCCCACCCCGTCTCCGCCAGTGAAGGGGCTTCCTAGTGTACCGAAACTTTTTGTCCTTCACAGCTCCCTCCCAGAGGTGCAGGTCACATTCCTATTCTTTTGTCTCTGTTTTTTTTTTTCCTTTGCCCTACCCAGGTACGTGGGGAGTTTCTTGCCTTTTGGTAGGTCTGAGTCTTCTGCCAGCGTTCAGTAGGTGTTCTGTAGGAGTTGTTCCACATGTAGATGTATTTCTGATGTATTTGTGGGGAGCAAGGTGATCTCCGCGTCTTACTCCTCCGCCATCTTGAAGGTCTCTCGGTATGCTTTTATTTCTTTTTCTGCTTTATTGCCCTGGCTAGAACATCCAGCACAATGTTGAACTGAAGTTGCAAGAGCAGACATCCTTATCTTCTTCCTGTAGTTAGGGAGAAACCATCTAGTCTTTCACCGTTAAGTATGATGGATGTTGGCTGAGGACTTTTTTCAGATGGACTTTATCACGTTGAGGACATTCTCCTCTCTTTCTAGCGTATTGCACATTTTTATAATGAGTGTTGAATTTAGTCAAATGCTTTTCTCTGCCTATTGAGATGATCTTGTGGGTTTTGTCCTTTATTCTATTGGTATGGTGTATTGCATTGATTTTTTTTTTTTTTTGTGGTACGCGGGCCTCTCACTGTTGTGGCCTCTCCCGTTGCGGAGCACAGGCTCCGGACGCGCAGGCTCAGCGGCCATGGCTCACGGGCCCAGCCGCTCCGCGGCATGTGGGATCTTCCCGGACCGGGGCACGAACCCATGACCCCTGCATCGACAGGGGGACTCGCAACCACTGTGCCACCAGGGAAGCCCTATTTTTTTTATCTTAAATAGACCTTACATTCCTGGGATAAATCCCACTTGGTCATGGTGCATGACCCTTTTTAAATGTTGTTGGATTCAGTTTTCTAGTATTTTGTTAAAGACTTTTGCCTCTATATTTATAAGGGGTATTGGTCTATAGTTGTCCTTTTTTGTGATGTCTTTGATTTTTTGTGTCTGGTTAAAACTGACCTTACAGGATTAGCTGGGAAATATTCTTTCCTTCTTATACTTTTTGGGAGATTTTGTGAAGTAATGGTATTAAATTTTCTATAAACGCTCGTAAGAATTCACCACTGAAGTCATCTGGGCTTGGCCTTTTCTTTGTGGGAATTTATAAAATTACTTGTTATAGGTATATTCAGATTTTCTATTTCTTCTTGAGTTAGTTTCAGTGGTTTGTGTCTTCTAGGAGTTTGTCCCTTATTGTCAGCATGCATGAATGAAGAAATATGCCAATACTAATTTTCAAAGAAGACCATCTTGGTAGTACCATGTTTGTAGGGTTGTTTATCAATATTCTAGAACCTTGAACTAACACAGAGAGGAGAAAATAGTCAAGAGGGTAAGCACATCACCATCAATGGCATCTGTCATTTGTTCGTGGGGTGGGGGGCAGTTTTGTTCCAATGGTCTTGAGTGAAAGCAATTTACTTGGTAATTCTGAGGTGCTTGGGCCACCTGTCTTTTAGCTGTCCTATCTTTTGGACCATTTACTTCTGGAGAAACTCTCGAGGACTACAGCTTTAGGTCAGTAAAGGTATGTGGTGGTAGTGATGGTGGTGGTGTTAGTAAGATCCTATCTAACAAGGCTCAAGTGTACTCTTTCTCTGATGAAGTATCCGAAATAACCAATCTCCTGCCTAAGGTGACAAAGAATGATAACTAGCTGTCAAGGCAAAATAGTCCAGATCTGTTAGTGGAACAAACTGACAAATTTATTACATAATCCATATTCTCAGAATGGGAGTCAAATCATGCAATGAAATATAACACAGAATTAATTTCTAAGGACGCAGTCAATGATTAACCAGGAAGTAAGAAGATATTAGGAATAGTGAGAGTCCTGGAAATCCACCCCTGCCTGCCGACATGAGGAATCAGCTGGCTCTGACAGGTGGAATTTGTGAAAAAGAATCTCTCTGACAGCCAATTTCTCATACATAGACAAGACTAAAAAAGTCTTCTAAGATTTTAATGAGTAATTAAAGATAGTTGGTGCTAGAACCGATACTGGTCAAAGAGACCTTTCACTCGTTAGTCCCTGTAGCTGCCTAAGAAGACAGAATTATAAAATCTATCATGACTCCTGCCCTATGACTTATTCTTATAGATGTACAAGAGTATAGATAAAACGCAGATGGGTGGACAGGATGGCTAGTGGCAAAGTTCTGGCAGAACTTCACTAGATGAAAAAGAAAACAAGAACAAATCTGAAGAGACAATGAAAAAGTCCTGGGAGACCAGAGTTCTAGGACCAATAAACCCTGATCAGTGACAAGTGCTACACTCACCTCACCAGCATGGATGTGCAAACCCCAGACAGGGAGGCGCACTGGGATCCAGTGAAATAGGCACTAGACGAGTCAAAGGACCAGGACCATAATGGTGAGGGGTCTGGCTAGACCTCTCTGGGGCCTCCATGACTGTCTGGCACCTTCAGAGACCACTAGGAAAATCTATGACAATTAAAAGCTTATTAAATTTGCTAACAGAGGAGAGTACAGAGTCTCAGACTCAACAGGGGAAAGTAGGGAAGGGTATAAATAGGGTTTCATCAGCTGGAGTTAGTCATAAGGTGGTTTTAGGGGGCAGTAACAGTAGTCTAGGAAGGAACTGGCTACATTTGCAAACTACAAGGGTTGCAGGGACAGTCAATGGTCTTGTTTTTGGAAAACATGAATTAACATAAAATTGCCATTAAAACAGTTCTCTGTGGTCTTATCTTGAATAATAATAAGGCTCTGAAAAACCTTATGTTAAAACCTTGAACTTAGATAATAGTCTTGCACACCATGCTTTGGTGCACTTTATCAATTTGCTGAATTATTTTTCAAATCATGGTTTCTTTTCATTTCTTAATTCTCAGTAATCATAACTAAAACTAAAAAAAAATTCAAAGAATATGAAAATTACAAAAAGGAGAAAGCTGAAGCACCTGGATGGACCAAAAGCCAACAGCTAACTTCCCAAAAGCATCAATAAAGCCAGAAGACAGCAGAACAAGATCTCCAATATGCTGAATAAAATAACTGCCAACCAGTAATCGATTGTTACCCATTAAAATATCTTACAAGAATGAAGGTGATATGAAGAATTTTCAGAGATACAAAAATTGAGTCTGCCTCCTGCAGACCCACATTAAAGGAATAATAGAGAATGAACTCCAAATAGAAGGAAAATGATAGCACAATGAGATGCAACAAGAAATAAAGAACAAAGGATGGGATAAATATGTGGACACTCACAAACAAATACTACTTGTGTAATGCAGTAATAATCATATATACTAGGATTAAAAATAAAGTATTTAAAATACCAGGCAACATTAACATACAACTAGAAATGGGAGCAAATGATGTTTTTGCTATTTGTGTTTGCTAAGGGCTTTTATTTTACCTGAGAAGAGGGTAAAGGTTTGAGGAACTTTAGCCTTTGTATGCTTTAATGCTTAAGATATCATCAAAAGTAAGAAACTAGAGCTAATAGATATATTTACCCAACAATGACAGAATACACATTTTATAGCACATACCAATAAAAATGACTATATATTGGTAAATAAAACAACTACAGATTAATACTGAAGGTTGAAGTCATACAGTGTATGTTTTTTGCAAAAAAACCAGAGCAATTAGAAGTAAAGAAGGAAAAGAGAGGAGAGGAGAGGGGAGGGAAGGGGAGGGGAGGAGAGGGAAAGGGGGGAGAGGAGGGGAGGGGAGGGGAGGAGAGGAGGGGAGGGGAGGGGAGGAGAGAGGCATCCAAATCAGAAAGGAAGAAATAAAACTGCATGTTTGTAGATGACATGATATTATATACAGAAAATGCTGAATACGCCACAAAAAAAATTGTTAAAACTAAGAAACAAATTCAGTAAAGTTGTAGGATATAGAATCAATAAACAAAAGTCAGTTGCATTTCTATACACTAATAACAAACTATCAGAAAGAAAAATTAAGGAAACAATCCCGTTTAAAATTGCATCAAAAAAAGATAAAATGTACAGAAATAAATTTAATCAAGGAGGTGAAAGATTGGCACACTGAAAACTATGACATTGATTAAAGAAATTAAGGAAGACATGAAGAAATGGAAAGATATCCCCTGCTCATGGATTAGAAGAATTGATATCATTAAAATGTCCATACTACCCAAAGCAATCAACAGAGTCAATGCAATACCTACCAAAATTCCAATGGCATTTTTTACAAATATAGAAAAAAAATCCTAAAATTTGTATGGAACCACAAAAGACCACAAATAGCCAAAGCAATCTTGAGAAAGAGAAAGCTGAAGGCATTACACTTCCTGATTTCAAACCATATTACAAAGCTATAGTCATCAAAACGGTACAGTATCGGCATAAAATCAGAGAGATGGATCAGTGGAACAGAATAGAGAGCCCAGAAATAAACCCACACGTATATGGTCAATTAATTTATGACAAAGGAGCCAAGAATATACAATGAGGAAAGGACAATCTCTCCAATAAATGGTGTTGGGAAAAACCAGACAGTCACTTGCAAAAGAATAAAACTGGACCACTATCTTACACCATACACAAAAATAAACTCAAAATGGATTAAAGACTTGAATGAAAGACCTAAAACCATAAAACTCCTAGAGGAAAACATCGGTGGTAATCTCCTTGACATTGGTCTCGGTAATGATTTTTTGGATTTGACACCAAAAGCAAAAGCAACAAAAGCAAAAATAAACAAGTGGAACAAAATCAAACTAAAAAGCTTCTGCACAGAAAAGGAAACCGTCAATAAGATAAAAAGTCAACCTATGGAATAGGAGAAAATATTTGCAAATAATATATCTGACACAGGTCTAATATAGAAAATATATTTGAAAAGCCAATCAACTCAACAGCAAAAAATAAATCCAATTAAAAAATGGGAAGAGGGTCTGAATAGATATTTTTTTCCAGAGGACATACAGAAGGCCAATAGGTACATGAAAAGATGCTCAGCATCATGAATCATCAGGAAAATGCAAATCAAAACCACAATGAGATATCATCTCACACCTGGCAGAATGGCTATTTATCAAAAAGACAAGAAATAACAAGTGTTAGCAGAATGTGAAGAAAGGGGAACGCTTGTGCACTGTTAGTAGGAAAGTAAATTAGTGCCACCACTATAGAAAACAGTATGGAGGTTGCTAAAAAAAAATTAAAAATAGAACTACTGCATGATCTAGCAATTCCACTCTGGTATTTATCCAAAGTAAACTAAAACAGTAACTCAAGAAGTGTACCCCCATGTTCACTGCAGCATTATTTACAATAGCCAAGACATAGAAACAACCTAACTGTCCACTGATGGATGAATGCATAAAGAAAATATGATACACACACACACACACACACACACACACACACACACACACGAATATTATTCAGCCATGAAAAAGAAAGAAATCCTACCATTTGCAACAATATGGATGGACCTTGAGAACATTATGCTGAGTGAGATATGTCAGACATTGAAAGACAAATACTGTATGATATCACTTATACATGGAATCCAAAGAAGTCAAATTTATAGAAAGAGTAGAATGGTGTTTACCATGGGCGGGTGGGTGGGAGATTTGGGGAGACACTGGTCAAAGGGTATAAACTTCCATTAATGAGATGAATAAGTTCTGGAGATCTAATGCACAGCATAGTGATTACTGTTAACACTACTGTATTACATACTTCAATGTTGTTAAGAGATTAGATGGTAAATGTTCTCATCACAAAAAAGAAATGATAATTATGTGATGTGACAAGTGGTGGCTAACAAACACTAAGGTGTAACATATAAATGTATCAAATCAACACGTTGTACACCTTCAACTTCCACAATGTTATACGTCAACTGTATCTCCATTTTTTAAAAAAAGTAAGTGAAAATGCAAGACACAGAATGGGAGATAATCTCCTCAATACATGTATCTGACAGAGGACCCACAGGCAGAATATATTAAGCACTCCAGAAAATAAATAATAAAAAGACCAAAAAATAAATGAGTAAGACCTGAAGAAGCAGTTCACAAAGAAAGACATACCAATAGCTAGTGAGCATGTAAGTATGTGCTCAACATTAATTACCAAAGAAATGCAAATTAAAATCACAATTAAGATACCACTGCACACACACCAGAATGACTTTAATTAAAAGAACTGGCAAAACCAAGTGCTGGCAGGAATGTGAAGCAAATGAAATTCTTATCCATTTTTGGCGGGAGTGTAAAATGGTTCAACCACCTTGGAAAATTATTTGGTAGCTTTTAACAAAATTAAGCATAGACCTATTTTATGTCTCAGAAATACACACAAGAATGTTCTTGGGAAATCTATTCATAGCAATTAAAAACTTGAAACAATTCAAATGTCTATCAGCAACACAGTGGCTGAACAAACTGTGACTATTCAAACAATAGGATACTGATGCATGCGGCAACATGGATGAAATTCAATCCATTATACTGAACAAGCAAATTCAGATACAAAAATTAACAGGCAAATTTAACAAATGGTGTTTGAAATCAGAATACTGGTTCCCTCTAGAGGGGGTAGGGAGATTGACTAGGAAGAGACACTAGAGAACTTACTGAGGTGATGGAAATGTATGATATATCTGATCTAGAAAGCAAAAAAGGGTAAAAAATATATACATTTACATTAAAACTCTGGCATGATAAAAGAATTGGTAAACTATTTTTAAAGCAGACAACAGCAACGTTTTAATGTTTTTATATACAAAGAGAAAACAGAAGTGACAAAAAGTCAAGAACACAATGAAAAAATAGGCGAAGATTATGAGGAAGGAACAGAAATGCAAATGTAACAGCCAAAGACACTCAGAGTGATGCTCAAATTCAATAGTAGGAGGTGTCAAGTAAATTAACCATGGACTAGGATTTACATACACTTGATTGGCAAAAACTAAAGAGATACAAAAAATTACCACTGGCAGGGAAATGGTGAAAAGATGCTCCTGTATTGTATATCAGTGGTAGAGATGTGAACTGTTACTACCTTTTGGAAAAGCAAGGAGACATTCACTTATATGAAAGATACACATAACTTTAACCCAGGTAGCCATCCCCACAGCGATTACATCACCTATATATAGGATATGGTGCAAGAATGCTTATGGCAGCATTGCTCAGAGTAGCAAAAACAAAACACAGGCAAAAACACCCAAACAAACAAAAAGCAGAAAAGAAGAGGAGAAAGAGGAAATAAATTCTTTCCTGTCACTAAAGAAAAAATGAATTATGGTAACTACACCAAGAGATACTATGTGACTCTAAAATAAACAATTCTTCAACCTAGAGTCAAAACATGCAAATATGACTGCAGAACAGAATGCTAACCATATTCACCTTTACAAACCTTTGCCAGCAAAATACAAGTGTGTCCAGCCTCTGGGCTACTAAGGAGGTGTGCGTCCCTGTAGGCGCTCTTAGTTATCAAAATACAAAATATTTTAAAGGTCTTTAGTGGTAACAAAAAGAACACAAGAAGTTACTATTAGCGTCTTTTGATGTGTCTTCTTCTGTATTTTCCTCTTTTTCTGAGCCTGTAGTTTTCTCTTCTCCCTTTTTTCTTTCCTTTTCTAGTTTTGCTCCTTTTTCGTGCTTCTTAATCTTTCTTTCTCCTTCAACAGACCTTTTTTTTTTTTTTTTTTTTTTGCGGTACGCGGGCCTCTCACTGTTGTGTCCTCTCCCGTCGCGGAGCACAGGTTCCAGACGCGCGGCTCAACGGCCATGGCTCATGGACCCAGCCGCTCCGCGGCATGTGGGATCTTCCCGGATCGGGGCACGAACCCGTGTTCCCTGCATCGGCAGGTGGACTCTCAACCACTGCGCCACCAGGGAAGCCCAGACCACTTCTTTAATATTATTTCTTTGTATTGCATATATTTGTGAAATGGAGTATTTCCTGCATGTAATTTAGAAAGTAGATGATTTTGTATAACGTTCTCTAGAAAATAACATGCTGTTCTATACTGTGCTCTGCTGCGCCACGCTGCACCATACTGTGCTAAAACAGCTGCATGCTCCCATGATCCTCCAGTCGTTTGATTCCTAAGCATCAGATACACTTGAGACACGTGGAAGAGCTTTTCCTACCTGGGCACTGACTGCTACCTCATCATCATCAGAAATTACTATTATATTAGTATTACTGTACTAATACCATGACTCTTCTCTCTTCTTCTTCTGTTACAGGGAATTTTGATTAAGTTGATGGCCTTCAGCATTATTGAATTATTCATTTCCCTGTCTTTCTCAATTTTGAGGGGACCCGCTGACCATGGTGATTGTGAGGAATGCTGTTGACTAGCGCTGTGAGAATAAACACGTGATATAATATTATTGAGAGATGAATTATGCTTGTGAGGAAAAGCCAGGAGGAACATAGAATCTTAAGGCCGGCGACTCCTTGAAGCAAAGGGAAGTGACTCAACGGAGTGGGGTCTGGGAACATTTTGGCTGATACAACACATCCTGCCTCTTTGTAAGGCCATCTCCTCCTCTCCCCAAATCACACGGTCGCCTTGCTGTCACCTCCTTTGTTAGTCATGCATTCAGTGAACAAAAGGACAGCAACATAGGGTTGGTTGTCACGGTTTAAACAGAGAAATGAACCAGAACCCAGGGTGTGGCAGCGAGACCAGGTCCAAGATGTCTCCTGCTGCTTTCTCCAAGAGACTCTACCTAGGGGTTCCTGCTCCACTGCTGTGTGGAAAGATGAGTTGGCTGGAAGAATGGCTTGGCCCACAGGTTCTACATTGATCAATGTTAGCCACTTATAACAACTAGAAGCGTTAACAATAATTAGGGCAAATATTGGTGGAAGCCACTACAAGGTTCCAGGTGCCACGCTAAGTGCTCATTTCATCTCACAAAAATCTAAGGCGCAAATTTGATTATTATACTCATTTTACAGGCGATGAAGCTGAAGCACAGAGAGGGTAAGTCACGTACCCAAGGTCACAACGTGTGCAACGGCAAAGTCATGGTATCAACAGCGGGTCTGGCTCCAGATCCCAAGGTCTTACTCTCTATACCAACATACCAATGTCTCTTAAACTTTTGGTCTCAGAACCCCTCGACACTCTGAAAAATTATTCGACTCATGACACATTAATACAAGTAACATTTTTACTAAAATAACTCTATTTTCCAAAATAAAAAAATTTAGTGTGGAGAGTGGCACTGATATATAGTTTTGCAAATCTCTTTTTATTTTTAGGTTACTTGACACTCTTTTATTTTTTTAACTTTATTAAGTTGTAGTTTATTCACCAAAAAAACTGCTCACTTTTCACGTGTGCATATGCCCCAGTACCGTCACCATCACCAAGGTACTAAGCACATCCACCACCTCCAACATGTTCCTTGTGTTCTTTTGTGGGGCTCTGGTCTTGGTTTTTGGTAGAAAACACTTAACATGAGGTCTATGCTCTTAACCTATTTTCAAGTGCACAATTCTGTATTATTGACTATAAATACTCTGCTGCACGGCAGATCTCTAGAATTGACTCATCTTGTGTAACTTTACACCCACTGAAAAACAAATCCACATCTAATTTGACTGCACATTCAAGGGGAACTTTTAGGAGGCCCAGTGCACCGCACACCACCACATACCGATTAAATCAGAATGCGGTGAGAGCCGAACATCGGTAACTCGTGAAGGTTCCCAGGTGATTCCAATACAGAGCAAAGCTTAGGAACCACTGCTTCACTCTGGCTTAACAGAAGACGGCTGGATTCTCTGGGCTGCTTTTGCATTCAACCTGTCCTAGTGTCGCATGTTCTGCAGCCCGTGGAGAATACTGCTGTAAGCCCGTGCAAAGGGGAAATAAGGCCTTAGCATTATGGTGAGAATCGTTCTGAGGTCACAGACCCCGTACAAGGGTCTCAAGAACTCCCGGAGATTCCCAGACCACCCTTTAAGAACAGCTGCCTGACGTTATACTGCCTTCCACTGACAGAATACCTGAGAAGTGTTAAGGATCTTACCTCTATCATCATCTCAGTTACTTGTCACGACCGCCCTCTGACAGAGGTATAACTAGCCCATGTCACAGACGTGACACTGAAGCTCAAAGTGGTTAACTTGTCTGAGGCCACAAAAGCGAGTACGATTTAGAACAAGGATGTGATTCAAGACCCCTGACTCCAGATCCTATTATCCTCTGCCTCTTTTGGCATAGAAAAAACTCAGCACACTCAAAGGATAACCTAGCAGGCTTTCATTTCTGCTACAAACTGGGAGGAGAAAGGCCTACAGTTGCATAAGTGAAGGCAGGGGATGGGGGGCAGTGGGGTTCCTATGAAAAATATTTGGCAGCCCAGGAAGGTTCTGACGGGTGGGGTTTGAGATATATTTAAGGGTGAGAGGCCTGGTCACCTAATGGTAAATAAGGGTTTTTAAGTCAGGCCTGGGTTTAAATGTTGGTTTTGCCATTTAAAGTAAAGTGACTTGAACAAATTATTTAACCTTTGTGAGTCTTATATTCCTCCACTAAAATGTAATAACAACACTTACCTGATGCGTTTTCTGTGAGCCTTAAGTGAAACATGTGAACTGATTCTGTGAATGTTTGGAACTTAAAAAACCGCTCAGAAAATGGTAGGTTTTCTTTTAAATTTATAACTGAAGTTTTCTTGCTTCCCAAACATCACTGTCACTTACTATGTGACTTTGAGCCAGTCTCCCCCGAAGTTCCCACTGAACTTTGGTTTCCACAATTACAACACTGTAGGTGTTATATGGACAGTGCCTGGCATATAAGCAGATATTCAACTAATGTTATTTTTTTAATGTAAAGTAGTCCCTCGGAACAGAAGGAAGGCCTCATAAACTACAAAGCTCTTAATTACTCGAAATTATATTTTCCTTAGTAATAATTATTTTTTATAAATACAACATTGGGACTTTCCAACTTATAACCAAGTTCTATTTGCAAAAGGATCTTTATAGTTTCACCTCCGAGGGACCCTGCGTCTCCTTTACCAATTCTCTGAAACCAAAACCCTCTAACACCGAATGATTCTGGGTACCGATGCCTTGTTGAACAGTTGGGAACACACCATAATATTACTTTCTGATACTGGATAGTATTGTGATAGTCATCTGGATGGGAGAAAAAAACCACATCAGGACCACCGGCTCTCACAGCACCACAGAGAACATGGCAGTCAGAAAAACCAGCCCTGCTTTCCAGAGACGCACAGGACAATGGCGGAATAGGGCACGGACACAAACAATTATGACGCAGAATGTAGTTCTCCTAAGAGTGGCAAAATGTCTCAAGGATAAAAAAGATGGGAGCGTTAGGAGGTGGGGGGAATAAAAGAAAGACAAATTCCTATGAGGCAAATATTAACTTAATAAAAGGTTAGTTAATAAACTTCGATGGAGACTTTAAGGAAGCAATGATCCTTTGGAAGCAGGAAAGCCACTAGACAATCACAAGAGGTTTAACCGAGAGAGAGAAATATTAGACGTGTAACAGACCTAATAAAATATGCTCAAACATTACAGTGGGGAAAAAAAGATGGAATAAAGAAAGTCCTACTGAATCCAAATCCAGATCATAGGAGGATTTCAACACAAACACTGAAAGGTCAATTAATCCAAATTGGCAACAAAGTGAACGTTCATATAAATTCAAATTCAAGCTTATTACAGGAAGAATCACACATAAAGCCACCTACATCTGATCTCACTGTAGCAAACCAGAGTAGCAAACACCCCAAGACAGGCTTGGGGAAAAACACAGGGCCTACACAGAGATAAGGATGTGAAAAATCCGGTTGTGAAACCCCAATTCAACCCTCATTCATGCACTGCGTTTGCCAAGTTCTGACCTGCTCCCACAGTCACTGAAATGAAGGCACACTCCTCCAGCCACCCGTAATCCAGGACTCAGACCTCCGGCCTCACAATCATCCACAACTCAGACCCTGTGTCATCAGCATCCCTACACCACCAACCATTCAAGCACTTCAGCAGATATTCACAGACCCACAACCGGAACCTTAAATGGGTGGCGGATCTTATGTTTCCACTTCTCTTCTCTCTGTAGCATTAATGAGAGGTGACCCCCTGACTCCTACCTGTGTATACCTGATGACAGCAAGTTCTCTATTCAAACGTTAGCCTGTTCCACTGATGAACTGCTCCAATGGTGGGTGGGGACATGGCATTTTTTTCTATGTTGCCCCCAAATCAGCCTCTCCAGAATGACTTTTACCCATTGGTTCTAACCCTCTGATTCCAAACCGTCTTAAAGAAAAGAGAGGCAGAGGGAGACATAGAGAAGAGAGGAGAGAGAGTGAGAGAGAAGATATGAACGAACCTCGGATTCAGCAACAGAGCTGCCATGTTTCAGCCCTTTAGACTAGGCAAACGATTACCTAACTACAGCCCTGGGTCGCTAACGAAATACATCAATGGAGAAGAAAATTACCAAGTAAGAAAAATCCAAAATATGAACATAAAGGTTGTATATGGTAGGGCAGTGGATACAATACCTTTGGGCAAAACTTTCTTTGATGCGTCTCCCAAATGTTTACTCTCCTGGCCACCAGCTTTCTCCATTTCCTCACCTGATCTAGTGCTGGGCTTGATGGCTACATAGCTCTGGCCCCGACTGAAAAGAAAGGGGACACTAGGGTACTAGACAGATGGAGGGAAAAGGTGGGTTTGTAGGTAAAAGTACTATTTCAACGTACATCCCCAAATATGGAACTCTTGCCTCAAGCTTCTGGGGACATGTTCCACAGCACCAAAAGATATTTTTAGGCCATTTCTACTAAATTCAACACGAGACATACACGGTCCCACTCGAACCCTAAGTGTGGGCAAATGAGGATGACATTTGAAGAGGATACACACAACACTTCCAAGGGTATGGGCTTAATGATTCTTCAATCTCTCTGCATGGATGCCTCCCTCCCACCCACCCATTCCTAAGAAAGTAACAGAAAAAGGTAAAAGTCCTAACAGCCCATCTTTGCAGAATTTCTAGAGCCCTTCGTGCCCTTGGGGACCCCCCATCCACACCTGCTTACAGGGTGGGGGCCTACATAGTTCTTCTAATTAAGGCAGCGTAAAGTACGCCCGGCAGTCCCCTGGGATCTTTTTCAAGAAGTGAAACCTCCTGGTAAGGCAGAAACTTTTTTGTATATCCTCTCCAGCTCTGATAAGTGTGTATTAAACTAAAGTAATTGGGGCAAAACCCAAGGTAGCAGAAGCCACTAATTTCCTGTCACCTGGTATCTATCAGCAATCCCAGCCCTGGTCCATCTCACTCGCCCGCTGTGTGCTTGAGAACCTAGCTGTCTAAGCGAACTCAGCCGCAAGCATCCACGTCAGCCCTTGAGCCTTAAGACCTTGGAGACTCAGGTAAGGAATCCATTTGCTTTGCTTAAGTGTCTAAAAGGGAGTGACAGAGAAGGCGTAGGATGGTTTGGGAAGACTGGAGATTCTTGGCTTTAATTCTAGGGCTTCCCTGGTCAGGTCTTCTGATAGTGTCATCATTTGAGGAAAGGCGATACCAAGGCCTGCTGTCCGTCCACCTACTACCTTAGCCACTCACTCTCTCTCTCTCTCTCTAGAATGACCCTGGCCCGTCTACAAAAGTAGTAAATTGCCACATGTAGATTAAAGCACGGTTACTACCTGCTGGGCTCAAACCTGAGCTCCACCATCAACAAGCCCTGTAACCTCAGGCAAGTTACTAAACCTCTGTGCTCCTCGGTTTCCTCACCTATAAAGTGGGGGCGATAGTCATACCCACTGCGTTATGAAGAATAGATGAGCTAAAATCCTGACGCTCTTAGAACAGCCTCGAACCAAATAAGAAAATAAACAGTCACGGCTGTAACGAAAATAACTCCACGCCTCTCGCTTTCAATGCTTTTGTCTCCAAAGCAACCCCACTACATGTGGACACCCCTAGGTGTGGTTCAGCCTCTCAGGAGGACATTTTCTGGAGGGGATTGGTGGACGCCAAGTCGAGCACAAAACCCTGCCTCAAATCCGTCACAGAAACCGAGAGAGAGAGTGGGCACTGGAGACTAGAGGAAGATCTGATGAAGGCCGACAAAGACGACCTCTAACCCCGCCGTCACGGTCTCCTGAAACCAGTTTATAACATTCCCTTCCCCTGTTTCCCATAACATGGCTTGATCGCACTGACTGACCGGTGAGATGAAATCAATCACCTTTTGGTCCGACATCCTGAGTGTCTGTAAACCTGTCCCGAGGAAGTAGTTCAGTTTAATGTTCAGTTTACCGTTCAGTTTACCATTTCTTGAGCTCATAGTATATAGGAAACAGGTTCCCTGCGTAATCCTAGTAAGGCGTTCCCAAAAGGAATTTACACTCCATTAGAGGGACTAACAATATGACATGAGAAAGTGACAAGTAAGGAATGCAAAGAGCTGTGGGCTCTGAAGGAGAATTCCTGGCCAGGAAGAGCCTCGGTGATGTGAATGTCTGATGGGCAGCGGCACTGAAAGTGAAGGGGGTGGGAGGGGGGTGGGAGGAGAAGCATTTCAAAGTTGAGAGGTTCAAAGAAGAAAGCGGGAGAGGCATCCAGACCAGTGGCTCTGTGGGGAGTAGTGGGATGTGAGCTTAAGAAATTACGTAGAGGCTGTGAGCGACCAGGTAAAGGGTTTTCCCCGGCAGGCAATGACAGATCAGAGATGAGTTCAAGTTCAGCGTCACTTCAGCAGGGATTTAAGGGAGTCTGATCTAGCTGCCTTGTGGAGGACGGGTTAGAAAAGCGAGAGACAGAAGGCAGAAAAGCAAGATTTCTGTGCTAAACCAGTAGAGGAAACGAGAGGAGAGGAAATGAGAATCAAACTCATGAGGGGACACTGGCACCTGCAAAATACGATATTTACAGAGGTAGAAACTGCCTGACTTAGCTTCCATGTGGGAGATGAAGGAGCTGGAGCGGAATATGGCTCCAACGTTTTAAGCCTGGGTGACAGGGGTACAGATGTGAAGCCACCCGAGGGATGATGCCTGGCTTTGCAGCACGTTCTTTCTCTCGTGGAGCTTTTATGCCCCCACCTCGCAGCAGGCGGGGTCGTAGTGGCAGGCGGGATCTTGGTGGCCTGCAGGATCTTAGTTCCCCGACCAGGGATCAGATCTGTGCCCCTGCAGTAGCAGCACAGAGTCTGAACCCCTGGGATGCCCGGGAAGACCCTGCAGCACAGTCTTTGAAGAAGGCGGTTTCACCTGAGTGGCTCTGGCAGGAAGCAGACGCGGAGTGTCGAGGAGTGAGTGGGTCGTGAGGAAGTGGAAGCAGAGAGGAAGCTTTTAAGACGCTGGGATTATAGGACTGGGGAGACTGCGCAGTGGCTGGGACAGTCCTGGATTAAAGGAAGGGGTTTTGGGACTGGGGAGACACCGCAGCACATTTTAATCGTAACAAAGGTTCCAGGGATGATAATTATTCTTTGAGCCCTTTAGTAGTTTATAAATTGCAAATTATCTCATGTTCTCAAAACAAAACTTTGAATAGAGAGATCAGGTCACAACGGTAGCAAGCAACAGAGCTAGGACTAGCTCTTTCTGCTCCGTACTCCCCAAATATAGCAAGAGACTGAAGATGCAACCAATCTCATTGAAGGACTAACGACACAGTAGGAGACGGGCTGTAGAGCAAAGGCAGAGGAAAAGGAAGTATTAAGAATATTATTCCTCAGAGACAAGCGCACAGGAGGCCACAAGGGATGAAAATGCAAAACTATTTGAGCGGCAAAGGAGGAAGTGGAGGTAACAAAATCTGGGCAGCTTTGAACTTCTGAGTAAATGATGGAAGTATTAGACCTAAAGGTCATTATTCAAACCAAAGCCCATAAACGCTGTGAGATCTTCTTCAGTAGAAGGACATGGAAATAGTGGTGCCTTTTAAAAGCCCAAGAAGATTTGCAGAAATTGCTGTAATAAAACAGGGCAGTGTCTGATAAACTGAGTCCTGATTTTAGTATAGTTCGGTGATAATAAAATCTTACGACCACATTTTGACCAATGTGATCAGTAACCACTACTAGTGTACCAACTAGTCTTTGAGCATAACTGTGTGTTGGAAAACACACAGTTGGGACAAACAGTCATGGTGAACAATTAAAGAAAAAAAATATATAGGGTAAGGCTACAGGACTCTACAATAACCTGATGAGTGTGTGGTCTAGTTTCACATATTCCCATAGAATAAAATGAATAAAATCTTTCATTACCCAGTCAGCCTACAATGACCTGGCATGCATATATATATATATACACACACACACACATATGCCAGAAAAAATGAAGTAGCATAGAGAAACAAGTATGTTTGTGTTTATAAACTATTTTACAGTGGTATGTGTTGAAGGCTTTGTAGAAATATAGTTGCCATAGTGAGACATCATCTTAAGAGAAATAAAATATTCCCCTCCAACGGTCATTACTGCCATTAGTCATGGCAGACAAAGCCCAAGGAGGACTTGTTTACACAAAAGGTTTATCTGACTAATAATATAGACACAGCCTTAGGCAGATGAAAAGTGAGGAGAAATGAAAACAATGGTAGTCCAATCATCTCCTTCTGTCCAGATAATTGATGACCTTTGCTTTATAAGTTGTCCTCATTAAAACGAGCCCTCTGGAGAGGAGTGTGGTAACCTCAGCTCATTCCATACTTACCGTGGGAAAATTAATTAACCTCTCCGAACCCCCATTTCCACAACTGCAGAGAAAAAGAAACTTCCCACTTAGCAGGGGAGCTGTGGGAGCGTGGGAACTAACTAGCACAGAGCGGGCGCTCAGTGAACAACTCCAGCTACGTGGTCCAGCCCGAGGTGCGGCAGAAAGAGCGCGAGCCTCGGAGCCCTAGGGGCTGCCTTTCTGGTTTGGTTCCATCACTAAGTGCAAGGTCTTTAACAAGGCGTGTCTCATCCTTGGGCCACAGTTTCCTCATTTATCAAAGGAACGGAATGGTTTCTGAGGTCTGACTGGCCCTAAACACTCTGCCTGAATCCGTCTGTAAACACCTTAGTGGTCTATATTAAAATATTCCCTCCTGTTGGTGGTCTTGCGGGGTGGTTTGTGGTGCAAAGCGGATCCCTAAGAGCACACGACATCTGGTAATCTAGGGCTGGGGCAAAATCAGGTGTGGAGCACCCACAGCCTCCCCTCTTCCCCTTCAGCCACGGTCCAGACAGATACTCTGTTTTCAACCGATGTATAGTCACCCAAACCGCACATCTATTTGAAGGAAAAGGAAGAGATTCATAAGTGAAAGGCTGAATTCCTATTCCCCACGGGGGACAAAGCAGCCTGGTACCACAGATACCTTGTTGGCTAGGTCCAAGCCCTCATCTTAAATCTCTGATGGTTGTGTAACTTTGAACAAGTTACCTAACTTCTCGGTGCCCTTGTTACCCTTTCTACAAAACAGAGGCCACGATTCATCCCTTGTCTGCCCTGTGAGGCTCAGATGAGATGCCAGATGTGAAATGTCTTTGTTACTAGGAAGGGGGTACAGATGTGAGGCCTGGGAGACTCCCGGGCCCCTGTCTTCCAGCATACCTGCAGGTGCCCAGCCCTGCGTGACTTTAGGAAGGTAAGTAAGCTGGACAGACAGCTTTGGCCTCCAAGGCCCCTTACGTGACTTACAGTCAGTAAAGACAAGACCAAAATTGCGTCCCTAAAGAGAGATTTCCAGGTCCCAGGAAAGACCCAATAGAATTCATGTAAGTAATTGATATAAAGAAATGAATACTGAAGGGAATCACGTGATGAAGAAGGTAGAACAGTCTTAAAATGTTAGAGCTGGAAAGGGACATTCATCACGGAGGACGAATAGCATTTACTACTTCCTGCCTGTGTACTAGGCACTTTCACTTACGTTCACTTATTTATTTCTCACAACATGTCTCTGAAAGGGGTATTGTTCTCATTTTTCAGATGGGAAAAGTAGAAACTACTGCTCCTAAAGGTAAAAATATTGAACAAGAACAAAAGCAGCTAATAATGATTCAGACATGGGTGCTTTTTTTTTTTTTTGCCATACGCGGGCCTCTCACTGTTGCGACCCCTCCCGTTGCGGGACACAGGCTCCGGACGCGCAGGCTCAGCGGCCATGGCTCACGGGCCCAGCCGCTCCGCGGCATGTGGGATCTTCCCGGACCTGGGCACGAACCCGTGTCCCCTGCATCGGCAGGCGGACTCTCAACCACTGCGCCACCAGGGAAGCCCCAGACGTGGGTGTTTTACATACATTTACTTCTTCAATAATATTCATGAAGAAACTACTAAATCCAGGCATAATTTTAAATACTAAACAACAGAGAACACAAGGAATTTATATTCTAGTGGGGAGAGACTGACAGTACACGAGCAAGCAAATACAGTAATTCCTCACAGGGATAATGCTACCAAAATAAATAAAATGGGATGTTGTGAGAGAGATGCATTGCGGATTGAGGGCTCAGGAAAGGCTTCTTTGAGAGGCTGACGTTTAAGCTATCCCTGAACGGAAAGAAACCAGCCATGCACACACCATCAGCCCATTTAAGTCTCACAGCAACCCTATGAGATAAGAATGACTACTATCCCCATTTTACAGTTGAAGAAGTTGAGGCCCAGGGAGTTTAAAGAACTTACCCAGAGTTTCACAGCAAATAGAAGAATCATGACCTAAACCTAGGCAGTCTGATTCAGAGGCCACAGTCTCACACAGAACCTTCAGGAGCCTCCTTGAAGTGATTTACTCAAGGTGGCAGAGTTAGTGGGAGGAGGGAAGATTGACTCGGCCCCTCTCGACTCCAACAGTCTTCACCATCCTCCAGCATGGTGACTCTGGCCCATCCCAATGGACAAAAGCAGGTAAGCAAAGGGACAAGGACGAGCCCACACAAAACGCATTTTCCAATATGAAAGCACAAGGAAAGCATCCAGAGATGACAGAACACAGAGAATATGAGTGCGACGTTCTCGACAGAGAGAAAACACGTCCAAATGTGTCTGTCAAGAATACTGGCAGGGGCTTCCCTGGTGGCGCAGTGGTTGAGAGTCTGCCTGCCGATGCAGGGGACGCGGGTTCGTGCCCCGGTCCGGGAGGATCCCACATGCCGCGGAGCGGCTGGGCCCCGTGAGCCATGGCCGCTGAGCCTGCGCGTCCGGAGCCCGTGCTCCGCAACGGGAGAGGCCACAACAGTGAGAGGCCCACATATCACACACAAAAAAAAGAATACGGGCAGGGATCCCTGGGCCCATAAACCCTTGCGTGAGTTGCCCCCTCCAGAGCCTGTCTTAGAACATGGCAGGAGGCCTTGCTTGAGATCCAGAGTCACTAGGAAGAGGCCGTGTCCGCCATCAGTGACACCCACAGAGAGAATACAGAGGGAAGTATTCAGGTGCACGACACGAGATAAAAGACAGCCAAGAATCCTGTTCCCTCTCCTCATTTTATTATTTGTTTTATTTTTAGGACTTTTGAGGGTGAAATGACGACGCCCAGAAATTCCATGAGTGGAGCTTTCCCGGCAGGCCCTATCGCCATGCAGCCTGTTCAGAAACTAATTCCCAGGAGGGTGCCTTCAGTGGTGGGCGCCACACAGAGCTTCTTCATGAGGGAATCTAAGGCTTTGGGGGTAAGTCAGTTGCCCTCCATTCCACATCCTAGGGACTCTCTGGCCTACAGAAGCAGATGCTGTAGGCCAGGTACACAATTCAATCCGACTGGAAGGTATTTGATCCCACCGGAGGTGATCTTTATGTCTGACACAGGGGGCCAAATCGGGGACGTACAGAGAGACTATCATGGTGATCTTATGCCCCCACTTGATCTTGAGGCTTGCAGAGTTAGGGGTCTCCCATCCCAGGTCATCACCAGCATACCACATATACCTGCCTTGGAAATGCCCCAGGTGGTGGGGAAAACGAATCGGAACAAGACAAGGTCTTGGCACCTTCACCGCTTGCTTTGGACATCTTACACAGCCCCGTCCAGGTCAGGAACCAGGGCTTCCGGCCTCACTTTCGCTTTCTGACTTGACGATGACCTACTTCAGTTCATCCATCAGTGCCCCTATTCTCTCCCCAGGCTGTCCAGGTTATGAATGGGCTCTTCCACATTGCCCTGGGCGGCCTCCTGTTGCTTCACGCGGAGGTCTATGCACCCATCTGTGTAACTTTGTGGTACCCTCTCTGGGGAGGCATTATGGTGAGTAAAAACTAACAACCATTTGGGGAGTGATACAGACAAAAAGGTTAAAAAGCTCCACAGGAATAGACCAGATTATTGCTGTGTTGAGGAAAGCGCAGGAGCAGGGAACAGGTTATCTGGTTGACGTGATTTAGTGGAAAGAGAGGTGGACTGCACGGAGCGTGAATCCCATGGTTGAGAGTCCGTGGTCATGCTTCGTGGCAATTCAGAGAAAGCTGCCCTACACGGATCTACACAGGGAGGAAAGACTTCTCCAAGCAGGACCTCTCCAAAGTCAATGTCCAGCATGAAGGGGGCTGGGTACTAGACGTTTGGACTGTAGAGCATGGTGTTTCAGAAAGCAAACTTCCTCCCACCTGCTCCTTCTTCCCTGCAATTCTCTTTACTTACTATCTCACGTGGAGAAATTAGTCCCATCCCAAAGAAATCTCCCCTCACTTATCAGCAGAGCAGTACTCCTTATGGCTGTTTCACGTGCCTGTTTTCCAAGCTGGTAACCCTGTCTGGATGTGGTATGGGACGGTGATGTTTTCATCACCATTACCCCTTCATAGATGCCACTATGAAGACAGGTCCAGGATTGAAATTTTCAGCACAAGGAGAGATGGAGTCGTGAAAGAGTTTCCTCCATCTTAGAGCTTGGATAGTAGAAAAGGAAGATGAGAAATAATGGCCACTTCCTGTAGCAGCCCATGTTTGAATGAAGTCCCTACGACATTCAGGCCAAGTATTTCTTCTACATCAATTCACTCATCATTGCCATCAACGCCATTTAAAACACTGTGAACTCCAAAGAGCAATTCCCCAAATTACAAAAAGGAAAACTGAAAATAAAACATTTAAATTCACAGTGTGAGTACTAATGGACATGGAAATGTGAATTCTGCCTCTGGTCTTACTATATTCCTAGTCACAGCTCCCCATCTGATTGAATAAAAGGCATGGACTGAATGGGATTGAGCCTGAATAAGGGAGAAATATGCTGAAAAATGAATAAATCCATTAAAAAGGACTGGATAGTTTAGTTAAAGTGGTTGAAAGTGTGGATAGCTTTTCTACAACCAGTTCTCAATGTTAAAAAGCGATCTCCTTCTCTGCCCCTCTCTCTCTCTCTGCTGCTTCTCCCATCTCGCCCCTGCCCTTCCCCACCCACCACCTCTCTTTTTACAGTATATCATTTCTGGATCACTCCTGGCAGCAGCGGAGAAAAACTCCATGAAGAGTTTGGCAAGTAATCGTATGTCCTTCCTTCCCACACATCAGAGAAGTAGCTATTTTCTCAGTTGAAAAGAAGGACCCTTGAAGACCTTTGGAGTTACAGTAGCACTGAGTTATCGCTCAATCCTAAGAAGCAAAAGATCCTCTATGATGCCGTTGTGATTTCATTCATAAAAAACATGGAAATGAGATATTCATGGAAACAGAATTAAAGGCAGATCGTTGAAGAGCATGCTTATGGTCTTAGGAATGTGAGATGCTGTGTGAGACTGAGATCTCTTTGAAAATCTTGTCATTTCTCTCAGACCAGCATTTAGGAAAACTGTCTAATCAATGCTATGACTGACTCAAGTCCTAGTTAACCTTCAGCTGTAACCCTGGGCAAGTCAGTTTACCCCTGTGTACCTCTGAATTTTATTTTATTTTTTGTGGTACACGGGCCTCTCACTGTTGTGGCCTCTCCCGTTGCGGAGCACAGGCTCCGGACACGCAGGCTCAGTGGCCACGGCTCACAGGTCCAGCCGCTCTGCGACATGTGGGATCTTCCCGGACCGGGGCACGAACCCGCGTCCCCTGCATCGGCAGGCGGACTCGCAACCACTGAGCCACCAGGGAAGCCCCTGTACCTCTGAATTTTAACCTATAAAATGGAGATAATAGTCTTTGCTACCGTATGAAACTCTCCTGAGGATAAAATGGAATAATATATATGAGGGTGCTTCAGATGCTATAAAGAGCTAGAGTGGTCTTGTGCATATCACCCCTCAGGACACATTTACACCCAGAAAGAACCCCTGATTCTGTACAGGTCAAGAGCTTACCAGCAAGCTTCCTTCTTCAACTTTTCTCCACTTACTACGCTATCACTAATTTGAGTCGCTTCCGAAGTCAGTGGGGACGGAGGACGTTGAGATGACTCCTGTCTAGAGGTGGTCTGCCAAACTCAGCTTGGGGGAAAAGAAAAACTGTTTATGAAGATCAAGTTGTATTTATTCTCCAAATACAGTCAGTCCTACTGACTTGCCACCTGTAGGTCATACAACCAGGGATGAAATATGTGTGTCTTAAGATAATCATCAACAACCCCACACCATTATGGTACTTTCTGCACATACCTTCTTGTTTCGAACTCTTATCATCCCGGCAAGGTAGCACAGTCACACTGACATCCTCTTACCTGTGCTGCCCGGAGACATCAGCCTTAATTGTATCTTGAAAGATGATAGACTGGGGCTGACTGCAACCTGGGGCAAGAGGGAGGGAATAGGGGTTACCATTTGCTTGTTTCCACTTGATGGTACAGACCTAGAGGGGTCTATGTGCTCTTTCCCTACCTATACCCACAATGCCATCCTGCTTCACTGTGATCTAATCTGAATACTATTCATTTCATTTACTCAACAGTTGTGTATTGAATGCCTACTAGTATTCTGGTGGCAGTGGCAGTGAAAGGAAGTACAAGGATTACTCCTAGGATGTTTTCTTGATGAACTGATTGGATGGTGGTGGCATAAATGAGATGGGGAAATCTGAGAAAGGGACAAGGTTCAGACATGAAGGTTTTCATTTTATAGTGACAAAGAGACTAAAAACAACTGAGAGAAATAGAACTTAGTATGATTTAGGTGTAGTGCCTTTCTGAGTCAGGGGAATGGGATCTGGAATTCCTTCCTAGCTTATATTCTTCAATTGGTAATTAAACTCAATTAATAAATCTTTATGTCTCTATTTCAGGTCAGAGGGAGAATAATAATGAACTCATTGAGCCTCTTTGCTGCTATTTCTGGAATAATTTTTTTGATCATGGACATATTTAATCTGACAATTTCCCACTTTTTTAAAATGGAGAGTCTGAACCTCACTAAGGCTCCCACACCATATATTAACATACACAACTGTGAACCAGCTAACCCCGCTGACAAAAACTCTCTAGCTATGCAATATTGTGACAGCATACGGTTTTTGTTCTTGGTAAGTGCGAAACTGGATTTATTTTCAGGGAGGAAGTATGGCATTTTTCTTATGACCATCAGCTCTAGATCCAGTCTGTCTGTGTCTGCTACTTACTGCCTATATGGTGTTCAGCAAGAATTCTGATCACACTGTCTCATTTTCTTCAACTGTAAAATGGGGAAGGTGATAGTATTTATTACTGTTTATAGTATTTATAGAGCTGTTTTGAGGGATGAGTTAATACATGGAAAGCACCTAGAACAGTGTCTGGTACAAAGAAAGTGCTAGCTTTAACATTTATTATTATTATTAACAGAAGATTTATTATTATTATTATTGATTAAGATGAACACTGAAGAACCTAAGTTGTAATAAACACCATTTGCCTCAAGGAGGTTTTTTTTTTTTTGCGGTACGCGGGCCTCTCACTGCTGTGGCCTCTCCCGTTGCGGAGCACAGGCTCCGGAACGCACAGGTTCAGCGGCCGTGGCTCACGGGCCCAGGCGCTCCGCGGCATGTGGGATCTTCCCGGACCGGGGCACGAACCCGTGTCCCCCGTATCGGCAGGCGGACTCTCAACCACTGCGCCACCAGGGAAGCCCCCTCAAGGAGTTTTTAGTGTAGAGTTTGAAGGGGAAAAAAATGCATCTCCCAAGTGTGGAGAGATTTCCTTAGTGCGATACCATACCACCTAAAGCTGGATACAGTTCAATTTGGGACTCAATAATTGTTCTCGCCTACACAGAATTGATTCTTCAACTAATTATTACTGCTTTACTTTCTGTCAGCAACATACACTATCTGTCATGTGCCAGGAGTTGTGCTAAGGGTTAGGGTTATGCAGATACTAGCAGTTCTCACAGTCAGTCATTATTTCCCTAAAGAATTGATCTTTTAGTCCACAGTCACTTACAGAGCACCAGCCATATTCTTATATTTTCATTATTACCTTTTCACCCTCACTTTTCTGTTCTTCAGGGCATTTTTGCAGTGATGTTGCTCTTTGCCTTCCTCCAGAAACTTGTGACAGCTGGCACTGTTGAGAACGAATGGAAAAAAATATGCTCCAGACCCAAAGCTGTAAGTAGAAGCCATGCTGTTCACAAACTCCCTGTAGGAAAATCACATCTACAAAGAGTCATTTATGGAGAGTGTAATCTGATGAGCCTGGGAACATCATGAAAAGTGATCCTAGCATATTTCTGGAAAGCAGAAAATACCAGTAATGGAGAAAAGGTCTTGAAATCTGAAATAGGTTTAAAGGTTAGACAGAGGATACAGTCCTATGCTATGTACATCCTCTTACTAACCTTTTTGCTGGACTTCAAGTCATCCCTCTTGACTTCAGAATTCCATACTTAATGCATAAAAACAGGATGGCTGAAGGCTGATTAAAACCACTATTTCTTGCACCTCATTTCTCAGTATTCCCTTCTCCTCCCCTCTTTCCTTCTAATCCCTCTTCCAAAACAATAGGTTCAAAGAGGCTCCACAATTGGGAGATATGAATATCCCAGTGACAGGTCTATTATCAACTGCTTCAGAACCATAGGATGTTAGCTTTGGAAGAGAATTTAGAAATCATCATCAATTCCTTCATTTTGCAGATGAGGAAGACAGGGTTGGAGAGAGAAAGTTACTTTCCCAAGGTTATCTCCAATAAAGGCCAGTCAAAACTAAAATCTAAATTCCTCTATTGTTGCAGTGTTATTTCCCAGACACTGTGCGATCATTCCAGGCAAAGTGGCAAGTGTCTGCTCGCCTTGAGGATGAGCCTTGATAAGTGATTTGATAAGAATCTGAGCAGCTGGGAAATCAATCCTGGTACTGGGAAGCATATAGAAAATAACATGAATAGCATAAAAACCAGGAGGCATTTGATATTCATACAGATTGTTGAGAAATGTGCCAGTGATGAAGGTCAAGAAAAGTTGGTTCAATTTTGTGTTCCAGAACGTAGTTCTCCTGTCAGCAGAAGAAAAAAAGGAACAGGCAATTGAAATAAAAGAAGAAGTGGTTGAGCAGATTGAAATATCTTCCCAACCAAAGAATGAAGAGGACATTGAAATTATTCCAGTCCAAGAAGAAGAAGAAGAAGAAGAAGAAGGAGAAGGAGAAGGAGAAACGGAAATAACGTTTCCAGAACCTCCCCAAGATCAGGAAGCCTCACCGTTAGAAAATGATAGTGTCCCTTAAACTAGTTTTTTTCTGTTTTCTGTGTTCTTTTTTTTTAGACATTAACGTTCACAGCTTCCAAGAGACTTATTTACCCCCATTTCTGAAGGCACTCTGCATGCAGCCTCCATGTCGCTCTGGTCTTTGCATGGAGGGACCACAGCTCCCTTCGCCCCGTCCTCATTCAGAGGATGAACATAGGCCATTGTAGTAGACTGTATCATCATGTTTCTTGCTTAGGACAGCTTTCTTACGTTAAAAAACAATAGGCTGAATAAGGGCTTCAGAATGTGGTTTCTCACTGGTCTGTTCCTTGGATAAGGTGCAGTGGTAGTCACAGCGGTAGTAGTTCGCTTGTCTTTTCATTTTTTCCCTCCGCAATAGGGAGACTCTGCACCAGATGAAAAATGTAAGTGACTGCTCCATGCCGTCCCAAAGCTATCTTTAATTCCTTCCACATCTACATTTTTCGTGGAGTCTCTTTTGCACCACTGTTTTCAGGAAAGCAAAAAATAATACTGAGGTACAATAAAGATCCCATTCCATCTATCTTTATATGGGGCTGACACTGTGGCTTCCACACCCCACGGGGGCAGCTCTAAGTGGCCAGTCCTCACCCCTGTCTTTGTACAAACAGCACCGCTTACACATCTCCGTCTGTCTTAACTTCCCCTAACTCCTCTTCTAGGCTCTTGGTTGCACTGTCTACCTACTTTTAGCCTTTAGGCAAAGGAAGAAAGAATGATAGAAAAAGTGCCATGAGGAGTACCCAAATTACAAAGGATAATCAATACTTGTATTTGTAGAATATTTTCCAGTTCACAAAGTATTTTATCAAATAATTGCAACTGAGCTTCCATGATCAAGGAAAAAAAATCCCTATCCCTGTTTTACAAATGTTCAAAGAGAAAATAAGTAAATAAATAAGTAAAGGTTATTTGTCAGTAGTCACAGCAAGTAATTTTGAGAGCCTGTTTCATACCTAGATCTTCTTATTCAAATGCTATAATGCTTGAAATAACCAAATTGCCTATCGAATGTCTACATAAACTACTAGAGCCAAGTCAACAGGTTTTATCAGCACCTGCTCTCTGACCAGCATGAAACAGGTGTTGAGAAACACACACAAGAGTCAGAAGTCAGGTTTTACCCCTTGGGGACAAAAAGACTTAGACATTCACAACCTTTGAAAAATCATTAATATACAATTAGCTGTCAGATTATAGAATGCAGACACTAAGTGCTATAGACATTCTGAGAAAGAAGATCATGCTTGAAAATAACATAATTACTTATGATGCCAAATCTCAGGGAATATTTACCCTATTTCTAGATTCTTTTTCATATTCAGAGACGTTACTACCCTACATAGAAAGAATGTTAAACTAGGAAGACGTCACTATAAGCTATCAGCTACATTTGAGCATTTGCTACATGCCGAGTGCTGCCAGGCTCTGGTAGGTACATAGACAATGTAATTTCCACTCTCAGTGCTATTTCCACTTTGACCACCAATGGAAGATATTTCCTGTGATTAGGAAAAAAAAAAGGAAGGGGGACATTTCTGTCTATGTCCTCGAAAATGGCTTTAAATGAATAAAACTGTATGTGTGTTCTCGTCTGCAGCAGATGATTCCAACATGGTGTTTCTCTAATCTTCTTTACTCTTGTAACATTTTGACCATGGGAGGCTCCAGCAGCCTTAAGCTCATATTCACATAATCCCAAACGGGTTTGAACTGTAAGATGTCAAGACATCGACTATTCACGTCAATATATTCTACCACACACACATATTCCCGTGGAAAATTTTCCTGGAACAGGTCATTAATAACACACTCCTTGCTGTCTGCGCTCCAGAATGTGACTGGAATATATGGTGGTAGACTAGGACCAGTGCCTGCCTTGGACTAGGGGAAAGGGAAGAGGTTGTGGCAATGGCAGACTCAAGGCAAAATTCAGAGAGAAAACCTTCAAAAGAGACAAGATCTTATTTCTATCTCATTTTCTCCACTTCTGAAATATATATGAGCATCCTTCTCCAAACTCATGGTTTCCTTAAGAATTTTAGTTTATTTTGTTCATTTTTATGATCTCAAATAGTTAGTTTTTTCTGACCTCACGTTAACTCCTTATAACGAGACACCGCTGATGTCTACTCTTAAAAAAGAATGAAAATCCTTGCTATGACCTTCTCCCCAATTATCTCTTTGACAATTTGTTCATAGTAGGGTGACAGACCACCCCACTCTGCTCAGGACTGAGAGATTTCCTGGGATACAGGACTTTTAGTGCTAAAAACCAGATAGCCCGAGGCAAACCAGGATGGCTGATCACCTTAGTTCACAACAGTACATAATTTTACCTACTTGCAATCACTGCACAATGTAATCTTTTTATACTTAAATTTATACCATAAATATGTTTCTTTACTGGTATATAATTTTCTTAAGTATTATTTTTAGTTGCAACTGAGCACTTCATTGAATCAATATAGAATAAATTCACCCTTCCTCTATAATTGGATACTTAGCGTATTTCCTTTTTTTCTATTTTTTTTTGCAAATCACTTTCATAGCTGCAGAAACCATGAGCAAGGAAGAAACATATTTCCTGTTCTCATTATTCAAAATGTGGTTTCACACATTAGGCCTTGTCAAAGTCCACCAATAGGAAGTACTGGCACTGGTTAAAAACCAGGGAATTCCTTTTTATTACACTTTCAGAAGAGAAAAGCCCAATACGCAGAAATGGTAGCTTGGATTTGATTTGTTTTAAATTCTTGGTACATAACCTAAAACACAAATCGGAAAATGTCCTAAGTCTAAACCTTAAAGGGGTTTCCTTTCATTCAAAACCTGGTTATGTGTTCTGAGCTAAAGAGGACCAAGGAATATAAAATGAATATGGTAGAATCATATGGTGGCAACATCAAAGCTAAGCTAGGATTTTCCCATGGAGTCATGTTTGCCCCTTGTTCACCTCTTCCCTTGGTGACTTACTGTAAGAAAATTACTCTTACCTAGTATGCATCCTGCTGCAAGGGAGAACAAAAATCCTAAAGTAAGACACGAACTCATCATTGGGAAATCATTAATTCAATCATCCAAAAGTACTTACTGATCCCAGCCTACCGGTAAGCAAAAATAAGCAAGTCCTCTCATTTTAAGAGCTTACTATCTGGTTGGAAAGACAGACATTAGTAATATATCCGTCAGACCTACTACGGGTATGGCAACCTGTTAAGTACAGAGGGTATACCTAAATATAAGAGAAACTCCCTGCCCTCAAAAACCTTACTGCCTAACTAGAGGTGATAAAAACCATATATGTTAAAAGATAAGCAGTAGGGAGCCAAGAAAATTCAATGGGAAAAGAATAATCTTTAAAAAAACCGTGGTGGGAAAACTGGGTAGCCTCATGCAAAAAAGAATGAAATTGCATGCTTACCTCATATCACATACAAAAATTAACTCAAAATGGATCAGAGGCCTAAATATAAGAGCAAAAACTACAAAACTCTCAGAAGAAAACATAGGTATAAACTTCATAACCTTGGGTTAGACAATGGTTTCTTAGGTATGACAACAAAAGCATAAACAAATTAAAAAGTGAACGTCATCAAAATTAAAAACTTTTGTGCTGCAAAGGGCACTGTAAAGGAAGTGAAAACAACCTACAGAAGGGGAGAAAATATCTGCAAATTATATATCTGATAAGGGTCTAGTATCCAGAACGTATAAAGAAAGCTTACAGCTCAGCAATAAAAAGACAAATAACACATGTAAACTTGGGCAAAGGATTTGAATATATATTTGTCCAAAGAAAATATACAAATGGTTAATAAGCATATGAAAAGATGCTCATCACTAGTCACTAGGGAAATGCAAATCAAAACCACAATGAGCTATGACTTCACACCCATGGGGATGGCTATAATCAAAAAGAAAGTAACGAGCTTGGTGAGGATTTGGAAAAATTAGAACCCTCATACATTGCTAGTGGTAATGTAAAATGGTGTCGCTGCTTTGAAACGTTGTTTGGCAGTTCCTCAAAAAGCTAAACATGGAGTTACTATAAGGTAAGGCTCAGTAGTCCACGACTAGGTATATACCTAGGAAAAGTGAAAACACAGGATCACACACAAACTTTTATAAAAATGTTCACAGGAGCGTTATTCATAATAGGCAAAAAGTGGAAACAACCCAGATGTCTATCAACTGATGAACAGATAAAGAAAATGTGCTATATCCATATAATGAAACATTATTCAGCCACGAAAGGAATGACGTACCGGTACATGTCATAACATACATGAGCCTTAAAAATATCATTTTAAGTATAAGAAGTCAGATATAAGAAACTATATATTGTATGATTCCATTTATATGAAATGCACATAATAGGTAAATCCACAAAAACAAAAAATAGATATAGGCAGGAGACAGGGGGGCAGGAGAGACAGAAAGTGACTGCTGATTAATTAGGCTTCCTTTGGCAGGATGAAAATATTCTGTAATTATATAATGGTGCAATGATGGTTGCATAATTTTGTGAATATATTAAAAAAAACTTTAAAAGATGTGTGAATTATATTCCAATAAAAATAATTTAAAAAGCGATGATAAGTGACATAAGATAGCCAGGAAGGGCTAAATAACAGTAAAAGGCGCTAATGCCTAGCACAAAATAATTGCTCCATAATATTACAGGAACGAGCTCAATGAAGGCTAGGATATTACAAGGAAATCTCACGGAATAGAAGGGAGTTGAGTTGAATCTTAGAGAATAAGTAGAAATTATATGATAAGAGAAAAAGAACATTCCAGGTAGGGGGACCAATACCTATACAGGATGAAACAGAAACATTCTAGTTGTGTTCACAGCCAATCAGAATAGCCTAGATGGATTATGGTTAAATCAGGGTGTAATTAACTTAAGGCAATAGACAAAGGCTGGAACCACACTATGCAGGGTCTTAAATGCTCATGGCATCTGGACTTTAATCCATAAGCATTAGAGAATCATTGGAGGTGAACTGAGTAGGGAAGAAAGAAATTACAATTAATAGTTTAGAAAACAAGTGAGACAGTAGGAGTAAACAAGGAACTAGACCTGAATTAAAGACTAGAAATAAAGGTAGGGGGCTATATTTTAGACATTTGGGGGTAGAAAGGACTTAATAAATGTGAAGGAATTTATTAGATATAAGGAGTGAAAAAGAGGAAGAAATCAAAACATCTCCCAGCTTTGGGTTTGGATGATGGGAAGTAGGAAGGGCATTAGATGGTGACGATGCTAAAAGAGAGAGAGAGAAAGCTGAGAAAGGAGAAGCATGGGCATTGGATCATGAGCTCAGAATGGAGCAGTTCTATGATTTCACATCATAGATTGAAGATTCATTATGATATGCACTGCAAATCGCTGGAAATGCAAGCTTGAAAATCAAATAAGAGAACAGGATTGAAAGAACATGGCACTGCATGAGGAATTCACCTAAAATTGATAAGTTATGGGAATGAATGAGAGTTCCCAGGGGAGGGTGACACCTTGTAAGGAATGCTCACATATGGCTGTCTGAGAAAGTGAAATTAGTGAAGATGAAATTGAGGATGTCAAAGAAAGTAGGAAAGAGATTTAAGAGAATGTCCTGTTTTGGAAGCTAAGGAAGGACAAGCATCTCAAAGGGCCAGGAGGAAGCAGAGCAGTGTTGTTGAGAAATCCTAAAGAACAGGGATTGAACAGAGCTCACTGGATACAGCTAACAGGGCGTCACTAGCGGTATTAGGGGAAACAACTTTAGAAAGGTATTAAGACGAGAAGAAAGACTGCAATTCACTGAAAATTGAATGTGACATGAAAACATTTAAGCTGTGAGAGAAGATTCTGCTTTGGGAATGTTTGGTTGTAAAAGATGGTAGAGAGATAACCGATGGTTTGAGAAACAGGGCAAGAAATTACCCAGAACAGTGGGTGGTCTAAAACCTGCAGGCACAGATAGGCACAGGGTGCTTTTCATTTAACAAATTCAAATATTTATTGCACGTGGGCCTGGTTCTAAGTGATGAGGATATAAGCAGTGAACAACACAGACAAAAATTCCTGCCTGTATCGAATTTACATCATTAAACTTCATTAAGGCATTAATGGGCTGTCACTGGTGAGCAGTCAAGAGGATATTGGAAAGTTTGGACACTTTTCACTTCAGGTGTTTCACTGCCAACTTATTAACATTCTAACAACTTACTGACAACTGTGTGTGGCTTTAACAGTGTTTTTGATCTTCAAAACAATATTTCCTCAGCTTTGATGGGAACAACCAGCACAGCCAATACGGTAGAAACAAATTTGTGGGCTGCAGCACCAGACAGGAGCAGTATTACTCCAGGAACCAGGTGAGATCAAGGAAGGGAGAAGTAACTGGCCCCCTAAAATGTCAAGAAGCACTCATAGCATGACTATTGGGCACCATTTTTCATCAGCTTCTGCAGGGAAAGAGCTGCCCAGGGATCCATCAACAACTCTCTGTGCTTTTATCTGTACGGGAAATGAAACTTAAAGTTATGCTTTTGCATGTTGCAGGAAACAGCTGCAGTAAATCTACGTTTATGACAGGAACAATCCAAGTCATAAGATGGTAAAAAACTTCATTCAAACTTATTCAATGAAGCAGACACATAATTCTTTGTTCGTTTAAGAAAACTTGCATTTTTAAAAACTCTCATGTGATTCTAATGTGCAGCAGTTTGAGGCCCACTATTCTAAGTTCCTTCTATGGAATCCAAATAAGATTTTAAGAAAATAGGTAACTAGTTATCACTTTAAATGACTTCTGAGAGATTGGTCCAAGATGGCAGAGTAGAAGGACATGCTCTCACAACAACTGGCGAGAGCACCAGAATCACAACTAACTGCTGAACAATCATTGACAGGAAGACACTGGAACTCGCCAAAAAAGATACTCCACGTCCAAAGACAAAGGAGAAGCCACAGTGAGACGGTAGGAGGGGCGCAATAACAATAAAATCAAACCCCAAAACTGCTGGGAGGGTGACTCACAAACTGGAGAACACTTATACCACAGAAGTCCACCCACTGGAGTGAAGGTTCTGAGCCCCACGTCAGGCTTCCCAACCTGGGGGTCCGGCAACAGGAGGAGCAACTCCTAGAGAATCAGACTTTGAAGGCTAGCAGGATTTCATTGCAGGACTTCGACAGGACTGGGGGAAACAGACACTCCACCCTTGCAGGGCACACACAAAGTAGTGTGCACATCGGGACCCAGGGAAAGGAGCAGTGACCCCACTGGAGACTGAACCAGACCCACCTGCTAGCGTTGGAGGGTCTCCTGCAGAGGCAGGGGTTGGCTGTGTCTCACTGTGAGGACAAGGACACTGGCAGCAGAAGTTCTGAGAAGTACGCTTTGGCGTAAGCCCTCCCAGAGTCCGCCATTAGCTCCACCAAAGAGCCCGGGTAGGCTCCAGTATTGGGTCACCTCAGGCCAAACAACCAACAGGGAGGGAACTCAGCCCCACCCATCAGCAGACAAACAGATTAAAGATTTACTGAGCTCTGCCCACCAGAGCAACAGTCAGCTCTACCCAACACCAGTCCCTCCCATCAGAAAACTTGCACAAGCCTCTTAGATAGCCACATCCACTAGAGGGCAGACAGCAGAAGCAAGAAGAACTACAATCCTGCAGCCTGTGGAAGGAAAACCACATTCACAGAAAGATAGACAAGATGAAAAGGCAGAGGACGTGGTACCAGATGAAGGAACAAGATAAAACCCCAGAAAACAACTAAATGAAGTGGAGATAGGCAACCTTCCAGAAAAACAGTTCAGAATAATGATAGTGAAGATGATCCAGGACCTCGGAAAAACAATGGAGGCAAAGATTGAGAAGATGCAAGAAATGCTGAACAAAGACCTAGAAGAACTAAAGAACAAACAAACAGAGATGAACAATACAATAACTGAAATGAAAACTACATTAGAAGGAATCAATAGCAGAATAACTGAGGCAGAAGAACGGGTAAGTGACCTGGAAGACAGAACGGTGGAATTCACTGCTGTGGAACAGACTAAAGAAAAAAGAATGAAAAGAAATGAAGACAGCCTAAGGGACCTCTGGGACAACATTAAACACACGAACATTCGCATTATAGGGGTCCCAGAAGGAGAAGAGAGAGAGAAAGGACCAGAGGAAATATTTGAAGAGATTATAGTTGAAAACTTCCCTAACATGGGAAAGGAAATAGCCACCCAAGTCCAGGAAGCGCAGAGAGTCCCATACAGGATAAACCCAAGGAAAAACATGCCAAGACACATAGTAATCAAACTGGCAAAAATTAAAGAGAAAGAAAAATTATTGAAAGCAGCAAGGGAAAAACGACAAATAACATACAAGGGAACTCTCATAAGGTTAACAGCTGATTTCTCAGCAGAAACTCTACAAGCCAGAAGGGAGTGGCGTGACATATTTAAAGTGATGAAAGGGAAGAACCTACAACCAAGACTACTCTACTCGGCAAGGATGTCATTCAGATTTGATGGAGAAATCAAAAGCTTTACAGACGAGCAGAAGCTGAGAGAATTCAGCCCCACTAAACCAGCTCTACAACAAATGCTAAAGGAACTTCTCGAAGTGGGAAACACAAGAGAATAAAAGGACCTACAAAAATAAACCCAAAACAATTAAGAAAATGGTCATAGGAACATACATATAATTACCTTAAACGTGAATGGATTAAATGCTCCAACCAAAACACACAGGCTCACTGAATGGATACAAAAACAAGACCCATGTATATGCTGTCCACAAGAGACCCACTTCAGACCTAGAGACACAGACTGAAAGTGAGGAGATGGAAAAAGATATTCCATGCAAATGGAAATCAAAAGAAAGCTGGAGTAGCAATACTCATATCAGATAAAATAGACTTTAAAATAAAGAATGTTACATGAGACAAGGAAGGACACTACATAATGATCAAGGGATCAATCCAAGAAGAAGATATAACAATTATAAATATATATGCACCCAACATAGGAGCACCTCAATACATAAGGCAACTTTTACCAATGGACAGATCATCCAAAATGAAAATAAATAAGGAAACACAAGCTTTAAATGATACATTAAACAAGAGGGACTTAATTGATATTTATAGGACATCACATCCAAAAACAACAGAATACACTTTCTTCTCAAGTGCTCATGGAACATTCTCCAGGATAGATCATATCTTGGCTCACAAATCAAGCCTTGGTAAATTTAAGAAAACTGAAATCATATCAAGTATCTTTTATGACCACAAATCTATGAGACTAGATATCAATGACAGGAAAAAAACTGTAAAAAAAATAGAAACACATGGAGAATGAACAATACACTACTAAATGACCAAGAGATCCCTGAAGAACTCAAAGAGGAAATCAAAAAATGCCTAGAAATAAATCACAAAGAAAACATGATGACTCAAAACCTATGGGATGCAGCAAAAGCAGTTCTAAGAGGGAAATTTATAGCAATACACTCCTACCTCAAGAAACAAGAAATATCTCAAGTAAACAACCTAACCTTACACCTAAAAGAATTAGAGAAAGAGGAACAAGAAAACCCCAAAGTTAGCAGAAGGAAAGAAATCATAAAGGCCAGATCCGAAATAAATGAAAAGAAATGAAGGAAACAATACCAAAGATCAATAAAACTAAAAACTGGTTCTTTGGGAAGATAAACAAAATTGGTAAACCATTAGCCAGACTCATCAAAAAAAAAAAAAGGGCGAAGACTCAAGTCAACAGACTTAGAAATGAAAAAGAAGCAACAACTGACACTGCAGAAATACAAAGGATCATTAGAGATTACTACAACCAACTTTATGCCAATAAAATGGACAACCTGGAAGAAATAGACAAATTCTTAGAAAAGAACAACCTCCTGAGACTGAACCAGGAAGAAATAGAAAATATAAACAGACCAATCACAAGCACTGAAATTGAAGCTATGATTAACAATCTTGCAACAAACAAAAGCCCCGGCCCACATGGCTTCACAGGCAAATTCTATCAAATATTTAGAGAAGAGCTAACATCTATCCTTCTCAAACTCTTCCAAAATATAGCAGAGGGAGAAACACTCCCCAAGTCATTCTATGAGGCCACCATCACCCTGATACCAAAACCAGACAAAGATGTCACAAAAAAGGAAAACTACAGGCCAGTATCACTGATGAACATAGATGCAAAGTCCTCAACAAAATACTAGCAAACAGAATCCAGCAGCACATTAAAAGGATCATACACCATGATCAAGTGGGGTTTATTCCAGGAATGCAAGGATTCTTCAATATACGCAAATCAATCAATGTGATAAACCATATTATCAAATTGAAGGAGAAAAACCATATGATCATCTCAATAGATGCAGAGAAAGCTTTTGACAAAATTCAACACCCATTTATGATAAAAACCCTCCAGAAATTAGGCATAGACGAAACTTACCTCAACATAATAAAGGCCAGGTATGAAAAACCCACAGCCGACATCGTTCTCAATGGTGAAAAACTGAAACCATTTCCACCAAGATCACGGACAAGACAAGGTTGCCACTTTCTCCACTATTATTCAACATAGTTTTGAAAGTTTTAGCCACAGCAGTCAGAGACGAGAAAGAAATAAAAGGAATCCAAATCAGAAAAGAAGAAGTAAAACTGTCACTGTTTGCCGATGACCTGATACTATACATAGAGAATCCTAAAGATGCTACCAGAAAACTACTAGAGCTAATCAATGGATTTGGTAAAGTAGCAGGTTACAAGATTAATGCACAGTAATCCCTTGCATTCCTAAACACTAATGATGAAAAATCTGAAGTAGAAATTAAAGAAACACTCCCATTTACCACTGCAACAAAAAGAATAAAATACCTAGGAATAAACTTACCTAAGGAGGTAAAACACCTATTCTCAGAAAACTATAAGACACTGATGAAAGAAATTAAACATGATACAAACAGATGGAGAGATATACTATGGTCTTGGATTGGAGGAATCAACACTGTGAAAATGACTATATGACCCAAAGCACTCTGCAGATTCAATGCAATCCCTATTAAACTACCACTGGCATTTTTCACAAAAGTAGAACAAAAAATTTCACAATTTGTATGGAAACACAAAAGACCCCAAATAGCCAAAGAAATCTTGAGAAAGAAAAATGGAGCTGGAGGAATCAGGCTCCCTGACTTAACACTATACTACAAAGCTATAGTAATCAAGACAGTATGGTACTGGCACAAAAACAGAAATATAGATCAATGGAACAGGGTAGAAAGCCCAGAGATAAACCCACACACATATGGTCACTTTGTCTTTGATAAAGGAGGCAAGAGTATACAATGGAGAAAAGACAGCGTCTTCAATAAGTGGTGCTGGGAAAACTGGACAGCTACATGTAAAAGAATGAAATTAGAACACTCCCTAACCTCATACACAAAAATACACTCAAAATGGATTAAAAACCTAAATATAAAGCCAGAAACTATAAAACTCTTAGAGGAAAACATTGAAGAACACTCTATGACATAAATCACAGTAAGATCCTTTTTGACCCACCTCTTAGAGTAAGGGAAATAAAAACAAAAATAAACAAATGGGACCAAATGAAACTTCAAAGCTTTTGCATAGCAAAGGAAACCATAAAGAAGATGAAAAGACAACCCTCAGAGTGGGAGAAAATATTTGCGAGCGAAGCAAAGACAAAGGATTAATCTCCAAAATATACAAGCAGCTCATGCAGCTCAATATCAAAAAAACAAACAACCCAATCCAAAAACAGGCAGAAGACCTAAATAGACATTTCTCCAAAGAAGATATACAGTTTGCCAACAAACACATGAAAGGATGCTCAACATCATTAATCATTAGAGAAATGCAAATCAAAACTACAGTGAGGTATCACCTTACACCAGTCAAAATGGCCATCATCAAAAAATCTACAAACAATAATTGCTGGAGAGGGTGTGGAGAAAAAGGAACCCTCTTGCACTGTTGGTGGGAATGTAAATTGATACAGCCACTATGGAGAACAGTATGGAGGTTCCTTAAAAAACTAAAAATAGAACTACCATACCATCCAGCAATCCCACTACTGGGCATATACCCTGAGGAAAGCATAATTCAAGAAGAGTCATGTACCAAAATGTTCATTGCAGCTCTATGTACAATAGCCAGGACATGGAAGCAACCTAAACGACCATCGACAGATTAATAGGTAAAGAAGATGTGGTACATATATACAATGGAATGTTACTCAGCCATGAAAAGAAATGAAATTGAGTTATTTGTAGTGAGGTGGATGGACCTAGAGTCTGTCATACAGAGTGAAGTAAGTCAGAAAGATAAAAACAAATACTGTATGCTAACACATACATACGGAATCTAAAGGAAAAAATAATGGTTCTGAAGAACCTAGGGGCAGGACAGCAATAAAGACGCAGAAGTAGAACATGGACTTGAGGACATAGAGAGGGGGAAGGGTAAGCTGGGGTGAAGTGAGAGTGGCATGGACATATATACACTACCAAATGGAAAATAGATAGCTGGTGGGAAGCAGCCTCATCCACAGGGAGATCAGCTCGGTGCTTTGTGTCCAGCTAGAAGGGTGGGATAGGGAGGGTGTGACGGAGACACAAGAGGGAGGAGACATGGGGATATATGTATACCTATGGCTGATTCACTTTGTTATACAGCAGAAACTAATACACCATTGTAAAGCAATTATACTCCAATAAAGTTGTTTAAAAAAAATAAAAGTAGCACCCTGAATCCCTATCAAAATATCCATGGCATTTTTCACAGGGCTACAGCAAATAATTCTAAAATTTGTATGGATACGCAAAATACCCTGAATAGGCAAAACTATCTTGAAAAAGAACAAAGCAGGATGTAGCATGTTCCCTGACTTCAACCTATACCTCAAAGCTACAGTAATCCAAGCAGTATGGTACTGGCACAAAGCCAGACACATAGATCAGTGGAGCAGAATAGAGAGCTCAGAAATAAACCCACACATTTATGGTCAATTAATCTACAACAAGGGAGGCAAGAATAAATAATACAATGAGGAAAAGACCGCCCTGTCAGTAAATGGTGTTGGGAAGCTGTACAGCTACATGCAAAAGAATCAAATTACGTTTTCACACCATATTCAAAAATAAACTCAAAATGGATTAAAGACTTAAATGTAAGATCTGAAACCATAAAACCCCTAGAAGAAGATAGGCAGTATATTATTTGACATGGTCTTAGCAATATTTTTTTGAGTATGTCTCCTCAAGCAAGAAAGATAAAAGCAAAAATAAACAAACGGGACTACATCAGACTAAAAAGCTTTTGCACAGTGAAGGAAACTATCAACAAAATACAAAGGCAGCCTACGAAATGGGAGAACATATTTGCAAACAATGTATCTGATAAGGGGTTAATACCCCAAATATACAAAGAACTCTTACAACTCAACATCAGAAAACAAACAACCCGATTAAAAAATGAGCCGAGGACCTAAAGAGACATTTTCCCAAAGAAGACATACAGAATGCCAACAGACACAGGAAAAGATGCTTAATGTCACTAATCATCAAGGAAATACAAATAAAAACTACAATGAGATATCTCAGACCTCTGAGAATGGCTGTTCCCAAAAAGACAAGTTATGAGTGTTAGTGAGGATGTGGAGAAAAGGGAATCTTCATGCTTTGTTGATGGGGATGTAAATTGGTACAGCCAGTATGGAAAACAGTATGTAGATTCCTCAAAAAATTAAAAGTAGAACTACCATATGATCCAGCAATTCCACTTCTGGATATTTTTCCAAAGAAAACAAAACCACTAATTTGAAAAGACATGTGCACCCTATGTTCATTGCAGCATTAGCTACAATAGCCAAGAGATGGAAGGAACCTAAGTGTTGACTGATGGATGAATGGATAAAGAAGATGTGGCACGTATACATAGTGGAATATTAGCCATAAAACAGAATGAAATCTTGCCATTTGCGACAACATGGATGGACCTAGAGGGTATTATTCCAAGTGAAATAAGTCAAGCAGAGAAAGACAAATACCATATGATTTTGCTTATATGTGGAATCTAAAAACACAAGTGAACAAACATAACAGAACAGAAATTGAATCATAGATATGGAGAACAAACAGGTGGTTGCCAGAGGGGTGTTGGGTGGGGGGATGAGTAAAATAGGTGAGAGAGATTAAGAGTTACAAACTTCCAGTTACAAAATAAATGAGTCATGGGGATGAAATGTACAGCATGGGGAATATAGTCAATAATACTGTAATAACCTTGTAAAGTGACAGATGGTAACTAGACTTATTGTGTGATCATTCTGCAATGTATAAAAATATTGAATTATTATGTTGTACACCTGGAACTAATATACGTTGTAGGTCAGTTATACTTAAATTTTTCCAAAAAAGTAGCAGCATAAGAATTTAATTTTGGCCAATACTGTGAGCCACTAAAACATGGGCCATTAATGGTGTCATTGACTCTTCCCCAGATCTGGGTCCCACATACTAGAAAGGATGCGCACCCTGGTCATGTTTGGTGGTTACCTTTTATATTCACACTGGGGGTTGTGAGTGGGAGAAATGGAGCCTGATCCCATCCCAACATTAGCAAGCACAGGTGGGGGAGTGGGGAACACAGGACTGGCCTGCCCCAATCTCCATCACCAGATGGACATCCTGTTCTCTTCCTCTTCTCCCCCAGTTATTGCTTTCTGGAGTAAGAGGTGAAGGAGGTGCATTATGGGCCTAATCTCTCGGGGTCCCTGAGTTTTTTTTCTCCATGATCCTTCTCTAATTTTACAAGACACCCCCAAACACACCTTAGCTTTTGCATTATTAATGAGAAATCCTTTTTGTGGGTACAGTATGTCATATAACGTTCATATTTTTCAGACAAGCAAAGCAAAAGTGCTTCCTTAGAAAATGATTTTTGTCGTGTTGGAAAGTAGAATATTTCTGAGACACAGCCATCATTTATTTAAGCTAAACAAAAGCCACCTCTTGGAAATTTTATATTCCAGATGCCTGCTGTCCATCCAAGAGTGAATATTCAAATCTAAAAACTTTATTATTTTAAAAATATCTGTCTGAGAAGGGAGAGGTAGTTCAAATCACCATTTGTAGGGAACCCTCTTCTCTGTATCTTCTAATGTCCTGTCCCCCACACCAGCTGGTGAGTCCCATTTGTGTCTTCTATATGTCAAGCATTCTCCTCCAATGAACAGCAACCCTGACCCAGTCTCTCCATGACGATTCTGCCACTGCTCTGGGATCCTGCACTTGCCCTTTTCCCCATAGCCACTTAACCTGAGCCTTGACGATACTTTCCCCACGGCCACTTAAGCTGAGCCTTGACGATACTTTCCCCACGTCTAAGCAAATAAAGAAAGTTTTTTGAGTCTTTCCCATGTGTCAAACACTATACTGTTTTACATACATATTTGCGTGTCCCCTTCACAATAACCCTTTCTTTGGCATAGATACTGCTATTTCCCCATTTCAAACACAAGTTGACTAAAGCACGGAGAAGTTAATTAATCTGCCCAGGGTCACATGCAGCAAGAGGCAGAGTAGGAATCTGAACCAGCATGTCTGCATTATATTCCATCATGTTGTTAACCTCTACGGGCTCTAACTTCCCTTTCTCTTTTTCAAACATGATCTTTAATGCTTACATTTACAACCTCACATCCACCTAGGTTTGTTTTGTTGTTTTTGTTTTTACTTTTTATTTTGAAATGAATTTAGATTCATGTAGAAGTTGCTAAAATAGTACAAAAGCTCCTGGGTACCCTTCTCCCAGCTTCCCCGATGTTCACATCTTAAATAATCATAATACAATTACCAAAACCAGGAAATTGACATTTGTACAGTATTGTACAATTAACTAAACCTTAGAACTTATTTGGATTTTATCTGCTTTTACAGTACATACACTTGAGTGTGTATATATTTATCACATGTATAGACTCATGTAATGACCGCCACAGTCAGAACCCAGAACAATTCTACTGTCCCAAAAAATACTCCCTTGAGAATACAGAACGCTTCCATAACCACAAAGAAACTCCCTTGTATCATCCCCTCATAGTTGCACCCCCATATCTGACCTCTGGCAATCACCATCATATATTTTGTCATTTTAAGAATAGTTAATAGATGAAATTATACAGTGTGTAGCCTTCTGAGATTGGATTTTTTCACTCAACATAATAACCTTGCAATCCATCAGTGTTGTATGTATCAATATTTTGTTACGTTTTATTGTTGTGTAGTATCCCATTGAATGAGTACACAGTTTTTTGTTTTGTTTTGTATTTGAATTTTATTTGATTTTTTTATACAG
Organism: Aethalodelphis obliquidens; assembly: GCF_003676395.1. Lineage (NCBI taxonomy): Eukaryota > Metazoa > Chordata > Mammalia > Artiodactyla > Delphinidae > Aethalodelphis > Aethalodelphis obliquidens. The sequence continues at coordinate 384,117 of NW_020837958.1, read as the reverse complement.
AAGGTTCTTATTAGTCATCAATTTTATACACATCAGTGTATACATGTCAATCTCCATCACCCAATTCACCATACCACCATGCCCACCCCACTGTGGTTTTCCCCCCTTGGTGTCCATATGTTTGTTCTCTATATCTGTGTCTCCACTTCTGCCCTGCAAACCGGTTCATCTGTACCATTTTTCTAGGTTCCACATACATGTGTTAATATACAATATTTGTTTTTCTCTTTCTAACTTACTTCACTCTGTATGACAGTCTCTAGATCCATCCACGTCTCAACAAATGACACAATTTCATTCCTTTTTATGGCTGAGTAATATTCCATTGTATATATGTACCACATCTTCTTTATCCATTCGTCTGTCCATGGGCATTTAGGTTGCTTCCATGACCTGGCTATGGTAAATAGTGCTGCAATGAACATTGGGGTGTATGTGTCTTTTTGAATTATGGTTTTCTCTGGGTATATGCCCAGTAGTGGGATTGCTGGATCAGATGGTAATTTTATTTTTAGTTTTTTAAGGAACCTCCATACTGTTCTCCATAGTGGCTGTATCAATTTACATTCCCACCAACAGTGCAAGAGGGTTCCCTTTTCTCCACACCCTCTCCAGCATTTGCTGTGTGTAGATTTTCTGATGATTCCCATTCTAACTGGTGTGAGGTGATACCTCATTGGAGTTTTGTTTGCATTTCTCTAATAATTACTGATATTGAGCAGCTTTTCATGTGCCTCTTGGTCATGTGTATGTTGTTTTTGGAGAAATGTCTATTTAGGTCTTCTGCCCATTTTTAGATTGGGTTGTTTGTTTCTTTAATATTGAGCTGCATGAGCTGTTTATATATTTTGGAGATTAATCCTTTCTCTATTGATTCGTTGGCAAATATTTTCTCCCATTCTGAGGGTTGTCTTTTCATCTTGTTTATGGTTTCCTTTGCTGTGCAAAAGCTTTGAAGTTTCATCAGGTATCATTTGTTTTTGTTTTTATTTCCATTACTCTAGGAGGTGGGTCAAAAAGTATCATCCTGTGATCTATGTCGTAGAGTGTTTTTCCTATGCTTTCCTCTAAGAGTTTTATAGTGTCTGGCCTTACATTTAGGTCTTTAATCCATTTTGAGCTTATTTTTGTGTATGGTGTTAGGAAGCTTTCTAATTTCATTCTTTTACTTGTAGCTGTCCAGCTTTCCCAGCACCACTTATTGAAGAGGCTGTCCTTTCTCCGTTTCATATTCTTGCCTCCTTTATCAAAGATAAGGTGACCACAGACGCGTGGGTTTATCTCTGGGCTTTCTATCCTGTTCCATTGATCCACATTTCTGTTTTTGTGCCACAACCATATTGTCTTGATTACTGTAGCTTTGTAGTATAGTCTGAAGTCAGGGAGTCTGATTCCTCCAGCTCCGTTTTTCTATCTCAAGATTGCTTTGGCTATTCGGGGTCTTTTGTGTGTCCATACGAATTGTGAAATTTTTTGTTCTATTTCTGTGAAAAATGCCAGTGGTAGTATGATAGGGATTGCATTGAATCTGTAGATTGCTTTGGGTAGTAGAGTCATTTTCACAATGTTGATTCTTCCAATCCAAGAACATGGTATATCTCTCCATCTATTTATATCATCTTTAATTTCTTTAATCAGTGTCTTATAATTTACTGCATACAGGTCTTTTGTCTCCCTAGGTAGGTTTATTCCTAGGTATTTTGTTGTTGTTGTTGCAATGGTAAATGGGAGTGTTTCGTTAATTTCTCTTTCAGATTTTTCATCATTAGGGTATAGGACTGCAAGAAATTTCTGCGCATTAACTTTGTATCCTGCAACTTTACCAAATTCATTGATTAACTCTACTAGTTTTCTGGTGGCACTTTTAGGATTCTCTATGTATAGTATCATATCATCTGCAAACAGTGACAGTTTTACTTCTTCTTTTCCAATTTGTATTCCTTTTATTTCTTTTTCTTCTCTGATTGCCGTGGCTAGGACTTCCAAAACTATGTTGAATAACAGTGGTGAGAGTGGACATCCTTGTCTTGTTCCTGATTTAGAGTTAATGACTTCAGTTTCTCACCATTGAAAGTGATGTTTGCTGTGGGTTTGTTGTATATAGCCTTTATTATGTTGAGGTAGTTTCCGTCTATACCCACTTTCTGAAGAGTTTTTTTATCATAAATGGGTGTTGAATTCTGTCAGAAGCTTTTTCTGCATCTACTGAGAGGATCATATGGTTTTTCTTCTTCAATTTGTTAATATGATGTATCACATTGATTGATTTGTGTATATTGAAGAATCCTTGCATTCCTGGGATAAATCCCACTTGATGATGTGTATGATCCTTCTAATGTGTTGTTGGATTCTATTTGCTGGTATTTTGTTGAGGATTTTTGCATCTATATTCATCACTGATATTGGTCTGTAATTTTCTTTTTTTGCAGTATCTTTGTCTGGTTTCGGTATCAGGGTGACAGTGGCCTCACAGAATAAGTTTGGAAGTGTTCCTTCCTCTGCAATTTTTTGGAAGAGTTTGAGAAGGATGAGTGTTAGCTCTTCTCTAAATGTTCGATAGAATTCACCTGTGAAGCCATCTGGTCCTGGACTTCTGTTGGAAGATTTTTAATCACAGTTTCAATTTCATTACTTGTGATTGGTCTGTTCATATTTTCTATTTCTTTCTGGTTCAGTCTTGGAAGGTTATACCTTTCTACGAATTTGTCCATTTCTTCCAGGTTGTCCATTTTATTGGCATAGAGTTGCATGTAGTAGTCTCTTAGGATGCCTTGTATTTCTGCAGTGCCTGTTGTAACTTCTACTTTTCATTGCTAATTTTAATGATTTTAGCCCTCTCCCTCTTTTTCTTGATGAGTCTGGCTAATGGTTTATCAATTTTGTTTATCTTCTCAAAGAACCAGCTCGTAGTTTTATTGATCCTTGCTATTGTTTACTTTGTTTCTATTTCATTTATTTCTGCTCTGATCTTTATGATTTCTTTCCTTCTGCTAACTTTGGGTTTTGTTTGTTCTTCTTTCTCTAGTCCCTTCAGGTGTAAGGTTAGATTGCTTATTTGAGATTTTTCTTGTTTCTTGAGGTAGGCTTGCATAGCTATAAACTTCCCTCTTAGAACTGCTTTTGCTGCATCCTATAGGTTTTGCATCGTCGTGTTCTCACTGTCATTTGTCTGTAGGTATTTTTTTATTTCCTCTTTGATTCCTTCAGTGATTTATTGGTTATTTAGTAACGTATTGTTTAGCCTCCATGTGTTTGTGTTTTTTACGGTTTTTTCCCTGTAATTGATTTCTAATCTCATAGCATTGTGGTCAGAAAAGATGCTCGATATGATTTCAGTTTTCCTAAATTTACTGAGGCTTGATTTGTGACCCAAGATGTGAACTATCCTGGAGAATGTTCCACATGAACTTGAGAAGGAAGTGTAATCTGCTGTTTTGGGGTGGAATGTCCTATAAATATCAATTAAATCTATCTGGTCTATTGTGTCATTTAAAGCTTCCTTATTTATTTTCATTTTGGATGATCTGTCCATTGGTTTAAGTGAGGTGTTAAAGTCCCCCACTCTTATTGTGTTACTGTTGATTTTCTCTTTTATAGCTGTTAGCAGTAGCCTTATGTATTGATGTACTCCTATGTTGGGTGCATATATATTTATAATTGTTATACCTTCTTCTTGGATTGGTCCCTTGATCATTATGCAGTGTCCTTCCTTGTCTCTTGTAACATTCTTTATTTTAAAGTCTATTTTATCTGATATGAGTATTGCTACTCCAGCTTTCTTTTGATTTCCATTTGCATGGAATATCTTTTTCCATCCCCTCACTTTCAGTCTGTATGTGTTACTCAGTCTGAAGTGGGTCTCTTGTAGATAGCATATATATGGGTGGTTTTTTTTGTATACATTCAGCAAGCCTGTGTGTTTTGGATGGAGCATTTAATCCATTCACGTTTAAGGTAATTATCAATATGTATGTTCCTATGAACACTTTCTTAATTGTTTTGGGTTTGTTCTTGTAGGTCCTTTTCTTCTCTTGTGTTTCCCCCTTAGAGAAATTCCTTTAGCATTTGCTGTAGAGCAGGTTTGGTGGTGTTGAATTCTCTTAGCTTTTGCTTGTCTGTAAAGCTTTTGATTTCTCCATTGAATCTGAATGAAATCCTTGCTGGGTAGAGTAATCTTGGTTGTAACTTCTTCTCTTTCATCACTTTAAGTATCATGCCACTCCCTTCTGGCTTGTAGAGTTTCTGCTGAGAAATCAGCTGTTAACCTTATGGGAGTTCCCTTGTATGTTGTTTGTCATTTTTCCCTTGCTGCTTTCAATAATTTTTCTTTCTCTTTAATTTTTGCCAATTTGATTACTATTTGTCTCAGTGTGTTTCTCCTCGGGTTTAGCCTGTATGGGACTCACTGCGCTTCCTGGACTTGGGTGGCTATTTCCTTTCCTATGTTAGGGAAGTTTTCGACTATAATCTCTTCAAATATATTCTCGGGTCCTTTCTCTCTCTCTTCTCCTTCTGGGACCCCTATAATGCGAATGTTCCTGCATTTAATGTTGTCCCAGAGGTCTCTTAGGCTGTCTCCATTGCTTTTCATTCTTTTTTTCTTTAGTCTGTTCCACAGCAGTGAATTCCACCATTCTGTTTTCCAGGTCACTTATCCATTCTTCTACCTCAGTTATTCTTCTGTTGATTCCTTCTAGTGTAGTTTCCATTTCAGTTATTTTATTGTTCATCTCTGTTTGTTTGTTCTTTAATTCTTCTAGGTCTTTGTTAAACATTTCTTGTATCTTCTTGATCTTTGCCTCCATTCTTTCTCCAAGGTCCTGGATCATCTTCACTGTCATTATTCTGAATTCTTTTTCTGGAAGGTTGCCTACATCCACTTCATTTCTTTGTTTTTCTGGGGTTTTATCTTGTTCCTTCATCTGGTACACAGCCCTCTGCCTTTTCATCTTGTCTATCTTTCTGTTAATGTGGTTTTTGTTCCACAGGCTGCAGGACTGTAGTTCTTCTTGCTTCTGCTGTCTGCCCTCTCGAGTACACAGTTTTTTTACCTACTACTATAGTCTTTTTCCAGCCTCCTATGCTTCTTCTACTAAAATAATCAAAGTGATTCTCAAAATATGGTGGGAGGCTTTCCTTCAACTGGGTGTGATTGTTAAAAATGCAGAATTCTGGACCCCATCTCAGACCCATTCTATCAGAGTATCTGTGGGTAAGGCCTAGGGTTACAAAATCTATAGTTCAAATAATTCAATGTAGACAGCATAATTTTGGTTACTTTTTAGTTGCATTAAGCTGGAAACCAATGTAGTGACCATTTAAATTAGGAATGGTGATGGTTAACTGGTCTTCTGATCATAAAACCCATTCTCCGGAGGCAATTAGTCATACTGACCAACATCAGACCCTTTGCTAATTAGAATAATAAAAGAATTTTTTATTGAAAATGAGTGACTTATTACATAGCATAGGCACGTTAAAAATGGGTTCCCATTGGTGAAATTGAAGGTGTTAATAATTTTAGAAACATCCTCTACTCTTGCATGAATACTGTATAAACATTTGACAATGTCTGTAGCCTTTACCCTTATGTTCTGAACTAATGCCAGATCTTTTGCCCATCCATGAACTTGGAAGGCTCTGATGATAGGACCTTATCTTGGGAGACTTGGTTTGCCTGCTCAATTAAAGCTTCCATGCAGAAGAGTAGGAAGGGGAACATCTAAAGAACACAGAACCTAGGGGTGTGATAAGCACCTTTGTCACGGCCACTCATCAGAGCCTAGGGCAGTGCTTGGCACCAAGCTGGACCTCAGTAAATATTTAGTGGATTTTAAAATGTGCTCTGCAATGGAATATTACTCAGCCATAGAAAGAAACGAAATTGAGTTATCTGTAGTGAGGTGGATGGACCTGGAGTCTGTCATACAGAGTGAAGTAAGTCAGAAAGAGAAAAACAAATACCGTATGCTAACACATATATATGGAATCTAAAAAAAACCCGAAAAACTGGTTCCGAAGAATCTAGGGGCAGGACAGGAATAAAGACGCAGACGTAGAGAATGGACTTGAGGACTCCAGGAGGGGGAAGGGTAAGCTGGGACAAAGTGAGAGAGTGGCATGGACATATATACACTACCAAATGTAAAATAGATATCTAGTGGGAAGCAGCTGCATTGCCTGGGGAGATCAGCTCAGTGCTTTGTGACCACCTAGAGGGGTGGGATAGGGAGGGTGGGAGGGAGACGCAAGAGGGAGGATATATGGGGGTATATGTATATGTATAGCTGATTTACTTTGTTATAAAGCAGAAACTAACACACCATTGTAAAGCAATTATACTCCAATAAAGATGTTAAAAAATTTTTTTTAATTAATTAATAAATAAAATAAAACGTGCTCTGTTCTTTTATACTTTCCTAGTGGTAACTAGGGTCACAAAACTAATTAGTCCTTAATTCAAGGTCTTCAGTAAACAAACATTTTTGTTTTTCCTTTTATGAATTGTGCTTTTGGTATCTAATCTGAGAATTCTTCACCTAGATTCTAAAGGTTTGCACCTATGTTTTTAAAAATAAATTTACATTTTATAGAAATATGTTTTACACACTTATAGTTGTACATGAAAGTCTGTGATTCATTTTCAGTTAACTTTTTATATAAGGTGGGAGACAAGTTTGGGTTCTTTCATTTGTTTTTGTTTGTTTATGGTGTCCACTTGCTCCAGCACCTTTTGTTAAAAAGGCTACCTTTCCTCTACTGAATTGCTTTTGCACCTTTGTGAAAACTTAGTTGGGCATGTTTGTGTGCTTCTATTTCTGGGTTCTCTATTCTATCCCACTGATCTATTGATATGTGTCTGTCCCTCTCCAATACCACATTGTCTCCATCACTGTAGCTATACAGTGAACCTTAATATTGCACAGAGTGAATCCTTCTACTTTATTCTTTTTTAGGATTGTTTAGCTGTTCTATAGCCTGTGCCTTCCCACAATAATTTTTAAAATAAGCTTGCTTCTGTTTATCAAAAACCTCTCTGGGGGCTTCCCTGGTGGCACAGTGGTTGAGAGTCCGCCTGCCGATGCAGGGGACACGGGTTCATGCCCCGGTCCGGGAAGATCCCACATGCCGTGGAGCGGCTGGGCCCATGAGCCATGGCCACTGAGCCTGCGCGTCCAGAGCCTGTGCTCCGTGACGGGAGAGGCCACAACAGTGAGAGGCCCGCCTACCGCAAAGGAAAAAAAAAAAAAAAACCTCTCTGGGATTTTGGTGGGAATTTTATTAAACTTATTTATCAATTTTGGAAGAAGTGACATCCTTATCATATTACGTTTCTCTTTCTTTTTAAAACACACTTTCTGGGCTTCCCTGGTGGCGCAGTGGTTGAGAGTACACCTGCCGATGCAGGGGACACAGGTTCGTCCCCCGGTGCGGGAAGATCCCACATGCCGCGGAGCGGCTGGGCCCGTGAGCCATGGCCGCTGAGCCTGCGCGTCCAGAGCCTGTGCTCCACAACGGGAGAGGCTACAGCAGTGAGAGGCCCGCGTACCGCAAAATAAATAAATAAAAATTAAAAAAAACAAAAAACACTTTCTCCTTAACTTCTATAACAGCATACCCTTCTTGTTTTCTCTGTTGCTGCTAACTTTATCCTATCTCAGCTTTACTTTCCTCTGCCTAGATGTTAAATACTTGACAAACACTTTCTTTAGGTTCAAGTCACTTGACCCAAATACACGTACTTACAAGTAATATTATAAGATTCCCAACCATCTGTCACTTTCTAGGCTTGCACAATGCCAGGGGAGAAGAAAAAGGACACATTTTCTTGCCTTTCCAAGGTTCCAAGGTAACTTCCTGGTACCTCAGAAAAATAATAGAAAGTGTAATTGCCCAAAACATGCAAGAAATTTAAAAAAAAAAAAAAAAAAAGGCAAAGATTAACCATGAAGGACATCTGGCGGTGAAATCTGTCACCATCGTGTCATAGTTGTGTCTCTGGACCACACTTGCCACTAGAGGGCGCTATGCAGGATTAGCCGCCATACAAAGTTTCCGAAGCCTTGTGAAAAGCCACACCATAGAAGCCCTATGCGTTCATTCATTGCGGAGTGCCTTCTGCCTCTGTCTGACTCCATTCTTCCTGGTTGGCTCATACTGACCGGCAGACCCAGTCAGACCCAGTTCCCTACAGGTGCACGGCTTCAAGACAGAATGTGACACACGTGGACACAGACCTTCTAACCCTCACACGTTACCTGACTGTACGATCTTAATCAGGTTGCTCACCACGCTAAGGTGCAGTTTCCCCGTGTGTAAAATGGCAGTTAAATCTATTACAGGATTTTCATGAGAATTAAATAACAGAGATTAATGTAAAGCCGAATAGTGTCCAATAGATGGCACGGGACGTTATTTCTAAACCAATTCTAACCTGATATCAAATATACCACCATCCTTTGACCACTAGAGATTGAGGTTTAGAATCTGTCTTATTTTTCCATAGACCTTCTAGGAGCCCTAAGCATTCTGGCTCTCCTCCTCCTATCCTTATTCTGACCCAGTTTGTATGACTGGGCCTTGGTTTCTCTACTGAGACCTCCAGCCCGAGTGACCTATCCCTCAACCATTCCCCTTCCCAGAAAGCTGGATCTGGCCTCCTATACCTCTGGCTGCAGGATGAAGCCTGTCTGGAAAACATGGAGCCATGATGCTTGACATAGGCTGGTGCTCCTCAAACAACAGAACTCAGACCACTGGTGGAATGCTCTTTTTTAAAAAAAAAACAACAGTCAGTAAGAAGATAAATACAGAAAACAAGAGTCAAGCATTTAGTGATTCTCACCTCATTGGATAAGGTACAGACCCTTGTGGTTATTGTCAGAGTTGTGTAGCAAGCTGCATGTGGTGTGGTCATGTTGGTGGTGCCCCACAGGTCCACATTACAACATGCAATATGTTAAGGTTGGTTTCTCAGCTACACCTGCCACCCTCCCCCAAACAACATGAACAATTGAGAAAATGTAAGCATTATTTATAATTTACTATTCAATGAGAAAATTCTGTTGAGAATATTTGAACCAGGGAATGAACTGTTTGTGTTTCCCCAAGATAAGAAGACAGTTCGGTCTCAACTTTTCAAAACTGTCACTATGACCAGACTCGCTTATTTGATTGAGATCTTCAGTATTTAAATGATCTTAATCATTCCAGGCCAAGAAGGACTGCAACATGTTTTACAAAGGCAGGTAAGGTGCAAGGGCAAAAAACACCAGAAGGTTAGAAAAACAGAATGTGGATACTGACCACAGGTAGCCTAATTGAACAACAACTAGGAAGGAAATGGTTGATGATTTTGATATTACACATCTGCAAGAATCTATTAACAATCATCTTGTGAATTTTATATTCCATCAAAAGAAGATCCACAAATTAAAAGTTCATCTTTCCAGAATCCATTTTTTTATCAAAGGAAAAAAGTTATTCTATAACTTTACAAGATAAATTGTTGAAACTAACTACTGTTGGACTGGAATGTATTATGAAAATATAGCATCGCTTACCGTATTTGGGGTAAAATTTTAAAATAAATATCCTGTGTTTGCTGAAATTATTCTAAAATCTCTTCTTCTGTTCCTGTCAACATACCACCGTGAAAATGATTTCTCTACTCTGGGTGTTATTAAAATAAAAGATAGAAACAGTTTAAAAATACAGAGGATTTTAATTTAACTTTAAATACAGAGGATTTTTTCTTAAATCCTCTGCAAGCAGCACTGCCATCAATCCAATTTAGATTAAACAAATTAAGCAAGGGGAAAAAAAGGTCATTTAAATGTGGGACTTTATATAGTAGCATACACAATGTTCATTCCAAGTGTGAGTACAGATTTTTAATATGGTACCTTCTTCCTTTGTTACTTTATGTTATAATAAATATAATCTAAACAAACATAACTTGAGAAAATAGAAAACAATCATAAATTTGAAAATGTTGACTAATCAGCAATTAATATATTACATGCAATTTTGTGTCCTTTCAAAACGGTAGGTAAACCAAAAGTTACAAAGGAAGAACAAAATTTTATGCCTACTGATTCTAACAAAAGAATTGGACTTGGGCTTCCCTGGTGGCGCAGTGGTTGAGAGTCCGCCTGCCGATGCAGGGGACACGGGGTTTGTGCCCCGGTCTGGGAAGATCCCACATGCGGCGGAGCGGCTGGGCCCGTGAGCCATGGCCGCTGAGCCTGCGCGTCCGGAGCCTGTGCTCCGCAACGGGAGAGGCCACAGCAGTGAGACGCCCGCGTACCGCAAAAAAAAAAAAAAAAAAAAATTGGACTTGAAATGTTGTCTTTTTAATTTTATTTTCCTCGTAAGTCATTATTTTCATATTTTACAAAAGCGTTGGCCCACAATGGATTGGAAATTTTTTAATGGTCTTTCTTCACAGATAGTCTGTGAAGCACTGAGCTGGAGGGCTGTCTCCTGGGCCAGTGATCCTGATACTTGACTCCACTGTAGAACCAGGCATGGAGCCTCACACCTGCAGAAATCAAGCTCATGGACCACGTCTCTCAGGATTTTGCCCGAAATTTGGACTGTTGGTTCATTTCTCAGGAATCCAGCTCCACAATTAGGCCAATTTCCCCAGACTTAAAACTTTCTAAAATGATTTGCTTATTAGAAAAGCTAACTAGAGAAGTGTTTTCATTGTATTTAAATTGTAATAACAGATCCGATGGTTTTACAATAGAGTATTAATAAGCATAAACACACTAAAATTTCACTGCCCCAAAGAACAAATCATTTGCTTCCATAATATTTTTCCCATATAAGTTCACCCAGTTATTTACATGCAAATCCTAGAAGATTATGCTTATTTTAATAAATGGACCAGAAATTTATCTGCTACAAGCTATCTTTATACAGCAACAAACAGGAGAAAACAGGAAACAGCTAACCACTTTGTGGTACCCAGAAAGCTACCTTAGCAGGTAGCCTGCACTGCTCAGATGCTACACCAAAAAGACAGCAGACTTTGGGAGTCCGCACAGCATTCTCTCACAGGGGCCATACCACTCTTTTGACTGTTCCAGTTTTTGAGAAATCAAGTAGGCACAGATTAGTGTACTTCTAAAATGATAATTCAGTGACAATATAAAGCCAGTGAAATATTATATATAATTGCGACAGTGATTTGGCAAGAAAAATTGAATGCAAACACTGTCTACTTGTTAGAGAAATGGAGTGGGAGAGTACTTTGAGTTGACTGAAAAATTAATATGATTCATGTAAACAACATGAGAATACTTGAAATCCTGCTGAAAATTCATTTTAATAAGCAAGGGTATCATGTTGTTGGTAAAAAGAAAGTAGCTCTTTAAAAAAGGCATGTTAGCCTTTGACTTGAGAATGAATATTAACAAAATATAACTCAGTGGTTCATGCATCAGCATCTTATTTTCCTTCTATGAAACAAAGGGATGTGATGAAGAAAGTGGTTGACAAAAGAAATGTGGATTATGACACAGCTACCCAGGGTAGTACCCCTAAGGTACAGAACCTACTGAGAGAATTCCATTCAAAAAATGTTGGAAGGAACATATTTGTACACTTAAAGGGTTGATGCTCATTTTTCTAGAGAAATTACTAAAGTCAGAGAGCAGCCCAATTTCCCAACCACACTATGAAAGTCAGGTGTTACAACACATATAAGAGTGGTACTGGCAGGGCCTTAGCTTTCGGCATTTCCTAGCTGTTATGACCCTGGCAAGTTGCTTAACCTCTCTAAGTTCTAAAAGGTTAATCGATGAGAAAAGCCTAGAACTAGGTGTATCAAAGCATAAGTTTTTAATAATTGTTTTACTTTTCTTTCTTATTTATTTATTTTTTAAACAGCAGGTTCTCATTAGTTATCTATTTTATACATGTTAGGGTATGTATGTCAATCCCAATCTCCCAATTCATCCCACAACCACTACCCTCTCCCTGCTTCCCCCCTTTGCGGTCCATACATTTGTTCTCTACATCTGTGTCTCTATTTCTGCCTTGCAAACCAGTTCATCTGTACCATTTTTCTAGATTCCACATATATGCGTTAATATACGATATTTGTTTTTCTTTTTCTGACTTACTTCACTCTGTATGACAGTCTCTGGGTCCATCCACGTCTCTGCAAAAGACCCAATTTCATTCTTTATTATGGCTGAGTAGTATTCCATTGTATATATGTACGACATCTTCTTTATCCATTCGTCTGTCCATGGGCACTTAGGCTGCTTCCATGAGCTGGCTATTGTAAACAGTGCTGCAATAAAAACTTGGGTGCATGTGTCTTTTTGAATTATGGTTTTCTCTGGGTATATGCCCAGTACTGGGATTGCTGGGTCATATGGTAATACTATTTTTAGTTTTTTAAGGAACCACCATACTGTTCTCCATAATGGCTGTATCAATTTACATTCCCACCAACAGTGCAAGAGGGTTCCCTTTTCTCCACACCCTCTCCAGCATTTGTTGTTTGTAGATTTTCTGATAATGCCCATTCTAACCGGTGTGAGGTGATACCTCATTGTAGTTTTGGTTTGCATTTCCTAATAATTAGTGATGTTGAGCAGCTTTTCATGTGCCTCTTGGTCATGTGTATGTCTTCTTTGGAGAAATGTCTATTTAGGTCTTCTGCCCATTTTTGGATTGGGGTGTTTGTTTTTTTAATATTGATCGGCATGAACTGTTTATATATTTTGGAGATTAATCCTTTATCTGTTGATTCGTTTGCAAATATTTTCTCCCATTCTGAGGGTTGTCTTTTTACCTTGTTTATAGTTTCCTTTGCTGTGCAAAAGCTTTTAAGTTTCATTACGTCCCATTTGTTTATTTTTGTTTTTATTTCCATTTCTCTAGGAGGTGGATCAAAAAGGATCTTGCTGTGATTTATGTCAAAGAGTGTTCTGCCTATGTTTTCCTCTAAGAGTTTTATAGTGACTGGCCTTACGTTTAGGTCTTTAATTCATTTTGAGTTTATTTTTGAGTATGGGGTTAGGGAGTATTCTAATTTCATTCTTTTACATGTAGCTGTCCAGTTTTCCCAGCACCACTTATTGAAGAAACTGTCTTTTCTTCATTGTATATCCTTGCCTCCTTTGTCATAAATTAGTTGACCACAGTTGCGTGGTTTTATCTCTGGGATTGCTGTCCTATTCAATTGATCTATATTTCTGTTTTTCTGCCAATACCATATTGTCTTGATAGCTGTAGCTTTGTAGTATAGTCTGAAGTCAGGGAGTCTGATTCCTCCAGCTCCATCTTTTTCCCTCAAGATTGGTTTGGCTATTCGGGGTCTTTTGTGTCTCCATACAAATTGGAAGGCTTTTTGTTCTAGTTCCATAAAAATGCCACTGGTAATTTGATAGGGATTGCATTGAATCTGTAGATTGCTTTGGATAGTATACTCATTTTCACAATGTTGATTCTTCCAATCCAAGAACATGGTATATCTCCTCATCTGTTTGTGTCATCTTTGATTTCTTTCATCAGTGTCTTATAATTTTCTGAGTACAGGTCTTTTACCTCCTTAGGTAGGTTTATTCCTAGGTATTTTATTCTTTTTGTTGCAATGCTGAATGGGATTGTTTCCTTAGTTTCCCTTTATGATCTTTCATTGTCAGTGTATAGGAATGCAAGAGCTTTTTGTGCATTAATTTTGTATCCTGCAACTTTACCAAATTCATTGATTAGCTCTTGTAGCTTTCTGGTGGCATCTTTAGGATTTTCTATTTATAGTATCATGTCATCTGCAAAACAGTGACAGTTTTACTTCTTATTTTGCACAGTTCTACTTCTTCTTTTCCAGTATTTATTCATTTCTTTTTCTTCTCTGATTGCCATGGCTAAGACTTCCAAAACTACATTCAATAATAGTGGTGATGGGCTTCCCTGGTGGCGCAGTGGTTGAGAGTCCGCCTGCCAATGCAGGGGACACAGGTTTGTGCCCCGGTCTGGGAAGATCCCACATGCCGCGGAGCGGCTGGGCCCGTGAGCCATGGCTGCTGAGCCTGCGCGTCCGGAGCCTGTGCTCCGCAACGGGAAAGGCCACAACAGTGAGAGGCCCACATACCGCAAAAATAATAATAATAATAATAGTGATGAAAGTGTCTTGTTTCTGATCTTAAGAGGAAATGCTTTCAGTTTTTCACCATTGAGAGTGATGTTTGCTGTGGGTTTGTCATATATGGCCTTTATCATGTTGAGGTAGGTTCCCTCTAGTCCACTTTCTGGAGAGTTTTTATCATAAATGGGCGTTTTATTTTGTCAAAAGCTTTTTCTGCATCTATTGAGATGACAATATAGTTTTTATTCTTCAATTTGTTAATATGGTGTATCACATTGATTGATATGCATATATTGAAGAATCTTTGCATCCCTGGGATAAATCCCACTTGATTATGGTGTATGATCCTTCTAATGTGTTGTTAGACTGTGATTGTTAGTATTTTGTTGAGGATTTTTGCATCTATATTCATCAGCGATACTGGTCTGTAATTTTCTTTTTTTTGTAGTGTCTTTGTCTGGTTTTGGTATCAGGGTGATGGTGGCCTCGTAGAATGTGTTTGGGAGTATTCTTTCCTCTGCAATTTTTTGGAAGAGTTTGAGAAGGATGGTGTTAGCTTTTCTCTAAATGTTTGATAGAATTCACCTGTGAAGCTATTTGGTCCTGGACTTTTGTTTGTTGGAAGATTTTTAATCACAGTTTCAATTTCATTACTTGTGATTGGTCTGTTGATATTTTCTATTTCTTCCTGGTTCAGTCTTGGATGGTTATACCTTTCTAAGGATTTGTCCATTTCTTCCACGTTGTCCATTTTATTGGCATAGAGTTGCTTGTAGTAGTCTCTTAGGATGCTTTGTATTTCTGCGGTGTCCACTGTAACTTCTCCTTTGTTTCTAGTTTTATTGATTTGAGTCCTCTTCCTCTTTTTCTTGATGAGCCTAGCTAAAGGTTTATCAATGTTGTTTATCTTCTCAAAGAATCAGCTTTTAGTTTTATTGATCTTTGCTACTGTTCTCTTTGTTTCTATTGCATTTATTTCTGCTCTGATCTTTATGATTTCTATCCTTCTTTGGATTTTGTTTGTTCTTCTTTCTCTAGTTCCTTTACGTGTAAGGTTAGATTTTTATTTGAGATTTTTCTTGTTTCTTGAGGTAGGGTTGTATTGCTATAAACTTCCCTCTTAGAACTGCTTTTGCTGCATCCCATAGGTTTTGGATCATCGTGTTTTCATTGTCATTTGTCTCTAGGTTTTTTTTGTCTTCCTCATTGACTTCTTCAGTGATCTCTTGGTAATTTAGTATCATATTGTGTAGCCTCCATGTGTTTCTGTTTTTTATGTTTTTATCCCTGTTATTTATTTGTAATTTATCTCATAGCATTGTGGGCAGAAGAGCTGCTTGATATGATTTCAATTTTCTTAAATTTACTGAGGCTTGATTTGTGACACAAGATGTGATATATTCTGGAGACTGTTCCTTGTGCACTTGAGAAGAAAATGTAATCTGCTGTTTTCTGATGGAATGTCCTATAAATGTCAATTAAATCCATCTGATCTATTGTGTTTCCTTATTAATCTTCTGTCTGGATGATCTCTCCATTGGTGTCAGTGAGGTGCTAAAGTCCCCCACTATTATTGTGTTACTGTCAAGTTCCTCTTTTATAGCTGTTAGCATTTGCCTTATGTATTGAGGTGTTCCTATGTTGGGTGCATATATAATTGTTACATCTTCTTCTTGTATTGCTCATGATCATTATACAGTGTCCTTCTTGTCTCTTGTAACATTATTTTAAGTCTATTTTATCTGATATGAGTATTGCTACTCCAGCTTTCTTTTGATTTCCATTTGCATGGAATATCTTTTTCCATCCCCTCACTTTCAGTCTGTATGTGTCCCTAGGTCTGAAGTGTGTCTCTTGTAGACAGCATATAGATGGGTCTTGTTTTTGTATCCATTCAGCAAACCTGCGACTTTTGGTTGGAGCATTTAATCCATTCACATTTAAGGTAATTATCAATAGGTATGTTCCTATTATCAGTTTCTTAATTCTTTTGGGCTAGTTTTTGTAGGTCCTTTTCTTCTCTTGTTTTTCCCACTTAGAGAAGTTCGTTTAGCATCTGCTGTAGAGCTGGTTTGGTGGTGCTGAATTCTCTTAGCTTTAGCTTGTCTGTAAAGCTTTTGATTTCTCCATCGAATCTGAATGAAATCCTTGCTGGGTAGAGTAATCTTGGTTGTAGCTTCTTCCCTTTCATCACTTTAAATATATTGTGACACCCCCTTCTGGCTTGTAGAGTTTCTGCTGAGAAATCAGCTGTTAACCTTATGGGAGTTCCCTTGTATGTTGTTTGTCATTTTTCCCTTGCTGCTTTTAATAATTTTTCTTTGTCTTTAATTTTTGTCAATTTGATTACTGTGTGTCTCAGTGTGTTTCTCCTTGGGTTTAGCCTGTATGGGACTCACTGCACTTCCTGGACTTGGATGACTATTTCCTTTCCCATGTTAGGGAAGTTTTTGACTATGATCTCTTCAAATATTTTCTTGGGTCCTTTCTCTCTCCCTTCTCCTTCGGGGACCCCAATAATGCGCATGTTGGTGCATTTAATGTTGTCCCAGAGGTCTCTTAGGCAGTCTTCATTCTTTTTTCTTTATTCTGTTCTGCGGCAGTGAATTGTACCATTCTGTCTTCCAGGTCACTTATCCATTCTTCTGCCTCAGGTATTCTGCTATTGATTCCTTCTAATGTAGTTTTCATTTCAGTTGTTGTATTGTTCATCTCTGTTTGTTTGTTCTTTAATTCTTCTAGGTCTTTGTTCAACATTTCTTGCACCTTCTCGATCTTTGCCTCCATTCTTTTTCTGAGGTCCTGGATCATCTTCACTATCATTATTCTGAATTCTTTTTCTGGAAGGTTGCCTATCTCCACTTCATTTAGTTGTTTTTCTGGGGTTTTATCTTGTTCCTTCATCTGGTACAAAGTCCTCTGCCTTTTCATTTTGCCTATCTTTCTGTGAATGTGGTTTTCCTTCCACAGGCTGCAGGATTGTAGTTCTTCTTGCTTCTGCTGTCTGCCCTCTGGTGGATGAGGCTATCTAAGAGGCTTGTGCAAGCTTCCTGATGGGAGGGACTGGTGGTGGGTAGAGCTGGCTGTTGTTCTGGTGGGTAGAGCTCAGTAAAACTTTAATCTGCTTGTCTGCTGATGCGTGGGGCTGAGTTCCCTCCCTGTTGGTTGTTTGGCCTGAGGTGACCCAGCACCAGAGCCCACAGGCTCCTTGGTGGAGCTAATGGCAGACTCCGGGAGGGCTTACACCAAGGAGTACTTCCCAGAACTTCTGCTGCCAGTGTCCTTGTCCCCACAGTGAGCCACAGCCACCCCCAGCCTCTGCAGGAGATCCTCCAACACTAGCAAATAGGTCTTGTTCAGTTTCCTATGGGGTCACTGCTCCTTCCCCTGGGTCCTGATGTGCACACTACTTTGTGTGTGCCCTCCAAGAGTGGAGTCTCTGTTTCCTCCAGTCCTGTCAAAGTCCTGCAATCAAATCCCATTAGCCTTCAAAGTCTGATTCTCTGGGAACTGCCCCTCCCATTGTTGGACCTCCAGGTTGGGAAACCTGAGGTGGGGCTCAGAACCTTCCCTCCAGTGGGTGGACTTCTGTGGTATATAAGTGTTCTCCAGTTTGTGAGTCACCCACCCAGCCGTTATGGGATTTGATTTTATTGTGATTGCGCCCCTCCTACCATCTCATTGAAACTTCTCCTTTGTCTTTGGATGTGGGGTATCTTTTTTGGTGAGTTCCAGTGTCTTCCTGTAGGGGATTGTTCAGCAGTTAGTTGTGATTCCGGTGCTCTCGCAAGAGGGAGTGAGCGCATGTCCTTCTACTCCACCATCTTGAACCAATCTCCTAGTTTTTAATAATTGTTATCTACATTATCATAATAATAATAGTCACCACTATTAAATACCCCTTGTTTAAATGGAAGTTCATTATCTACTGATAAAATGTCCATACTTTCTCTGCAGATCCTTCCAGTCACAGGTCATATAATTGCAATCCCAAACCCACAGGTTACCACCATGGGTATAACTTTCTCTCAGCTAGTTGAAAGGATCACAAAAGGTGGGGAACATAATTTTCTAGAACACTTACAGTTACTGGTAGCCCTTATTTCCAAACTCTAAACTCTGAACAATGAGCTCCATATTGGCTTAAGAAAGAAGCTTTCTCTTCCGTTATAAAAATGAATCATTATATTTCAAAACTTAATGTTTAATTAGTAACATTAGTCACTTTTCTGTAAAGCTCAGTTTTACGAACATGTTGCTAAACTAATAATGCAAAAGAGATTATAAAATGATACTACAGCTCTTGCCTTCTTACAAATAGGGTGGTTGAAGAAATAAGAATCAAAATAATACCTGGCACAATCACATCACTATTGGCGCCAACCACACAGTTATAAGACCAGGAAGGAGAGAGAACAATGCAGAAGTCTTATTAGTAAGATTCACTGCATGGAGGTGGGTCTGGAAGGTCACCAGAAGAGAGATCATTCTGGGCTTAAAAAAACACCATTCATAGAGTTTTCTGCCTATGTTTTCCTCTAAGAGTTTTATAGTGTCTGGCCTTACCTTTAGGTCTTTAATCCATTTTGAGTTTATTTTTGTGTGTGGTGCTAGGCAGTGTTCTAATTTCATTCTTTTACATGTAGCTGTCCAGTTTTTCCAGCATCACTTATTGAAGAGGCTCTCTTTTCTCCATTGTATATTGTTGCCTCCTTTATCAAAAATAAGTTGACAATATGTGCGTGCGTTTATCTCTGGGCTT
The DNA here is from genome assembly GCF_003676395.1 of Aethalodelphis obliquidens. Classification (NCBI taxonomy): domain Eukaryota; kingdom Metazoa; phylum Chordata; class Mammalia; order Artiodactyla; family Delphinidae; genus Aethalodelphis; species Aethalodelphis obliquidens. The sequence goes on along the minus strand of NW_020837958.1, from coordinate 365,245 downwards.
TCTATCCTGTTCCATTGATCTATATTTCTGTTTCTGTGCCATCACAGCAAGATCCTTTTTTGACGCACCTCCTAGAGAAATGGAAATAAAAACAAAAATAAACAAATGGGACCTAATGAAACTGCAAACCTTTTGCACAGCAAAGGAAACCATGAACAACACAAAAAGACAACCCACAGAATGGGAGAAAATATTTGAAAATGAAGCAACTGACAAAGGATTAATCTCCAAATATATATACAGTTCATGCAGCTCAATATCAAAAAAACAAACAACCCAATCTAAAAAGGGGCAGAAGATCTAAATAAACATTTCTCCAAAGATATACAGATGGCCAACAAACACATGAAAGGACGCTCAACATCATTAATCATTAGAGAAATGCAAATCAAAACTACAGTGAGGTATCGCCTCACACCAATCAGAATGGCCATCATCAAACAATCTACAAACAGGGCTTCCCTGGTGGCACAGCGGTTGAGAATCTGCCTGCTGATGCAGGGGACACGGGTTTGAGCCCTGGTCTGGGAAGATCCCACATGCCGCGTAGCAACCAGGCCTGTGAGCCACAACTACTGAGCCTGGGCGTCTGGAGTCTGTGCTCCGCAACAAGAGAGGACACGATAGTGGGAGGCCCGCCCACCGCGATGAAGAGTGGCCCCCGCTCAACGCAACTAGAGAAAGCCCTCGCACGGAAACAAAGACCCAACACGGCCAAAGATAAATAAATAAAATTTTTTTTAAATCTACAAACAATAAATGCTGGAGCAGGTGTGGAGAAAAGGGAACCCTCTTGCACTGTTGGTGGGAATGTAAATTGATACAGCCACTATGGAGAACAGTATGGAGGTTCCTTAAAAAACTAAAAATAGAACTACCATACGACCCAGCAATCCCACTACTGGGCATATACCCTGAGAAAACCATAATTCAAAAAGAGTCATGTACCACAATGTTCATTGCAGCTCTGTTTACAATAGCCAGGACATGGAAGCAACCTAAGTGTCCATCGACAGATGAATGGGTAAAGAAGATGTGGCACATACATACAATGGAATATTAACCAGCCATAAAAAGAAACAAAATTGAGTTATTTGTAGTGAGGTGGGTGGACCTAGAGTCTGTCATACAGAGGGAAGTTAGTCAGAAAGAGAAAAACAAATACTGTAGGCTAACACATATATATGGAATCTAAAAAAAAAAAAAAAAATCGTTCTGAAGAACCAAGGGGCAGGACAGGAATAAATACGCAGACGTAGAGAATGGACTTGAGGACACAGGGAGGGGGAAGGGTAAGCTGGGACAAAGTGACAGAGTGGCATGGACATATATATACTACCAAATGTAAAATAGATAGCTAGTGGGAAGCAGTCGCATAGCCCAGGGGGATCAGCTCTGTGCTTTGTGACCACCTAGAAGGGTGGGATAGGGAGGGTGGGAGGGAGACGCAGGAGGGAGGGGATATGGGGATATATGTATTGGTATAGCTGATTCACTTTGTTATACAACAGAAACTAACACAACAATGTAAAGTAATTATACTCCAATAAAGATGTTAAATAAATTAATTAATTTAATTAAATGCAAAAAAAAAAACCACCATTCATTTTACCGTTCTCTTTCTGCTGCCTGGATAACATGAATCAAACCAATCATGAGTCACCATGATTCTGTGGTCTTTCTAAAACAAAGTTGAATTCGTGTTTTCTAAATTACCTTCAGCCTTTGAGCAGTATTATTGCCTGAAATTGTCACTTTCTAAAGCTCAAAGCATTAATAAATCTTCAGTATCTTTTTTGTCCATTTTACATAAGGGAAAAAAAAAACATGGAAGAGGAATCTGTATTCACCATAACTTGTTCAACATACATGTAATGAGTCTACCACGTCTGAGACACTACAGAACACAGGGTGGGGGTGGGGACAGACATCGGCCCTTCCCCAAGGATCTCTGCCCGCAAGACATTTATTTGTATCTGTGAGACAGGACTGAAAATAAATAATTGGCATGTAACAGGACACTTCTGAAAAATGGAATAGTATGCCACTGTTAAAAATGTAATGTACAGCACAGGGAACACAGTCAATATTTTATAATAGCTTTGTATGGAGTGAAATCTATACAAATATCAAATTACTATGTTGTACACCTGAAACCAATATACTATTGCAAGTCAACTATACTTCAATTAAAAAAAGAATTACAGTAAATATTCGTTGACATGAAAAAGGTGTTCAGAAGACATTAAGCTAAACAACATGATCCTAATTGGGTGATTTTCAAAATCATGTGTCTCTATGTGAAATACCTATTGACATACAAGCGTTTAAAAATCTAAATAAAACTATTACCATTGAGTTGTGGCATTACGGATGCTTTTTTTTCTTTCTCTTGCTTTTTTACTATCTATATTTTCCAATTTTGTTTAGTTAACACATAGGGCATTAAAACGCAATATGACTCTGCACTAATGAATATCAAAAAGTGCAAAGAGGTTGGAGAAAATGAGCACTTAAGGGTGTGGGGGTTTCAGAAAAGGCTTCCCAGTACAAAGGAGAGGAAAGTTGAAAGCACAGCATGTTCCAAAGTTTACCAATGGGCCTATGTATCCACTCAGGGTAGAAGAGTCAATGGTAAAAGGACTTTGGAATTAAATAAAGATAGGAGACAGGTTGGTTTGAAACAAGGAAGTTAAAAAGTACTAATACTATCCAAGTAAGTATCTCAGACCACGTCAGAGCTTGGAAAACAGAAAGACAGAAAGCAGAGAGGTGCCAAAGGAACGGAGTGAGTCCACTGACACATCTTTACCTACTTCTTCACTCAAATCAATGGGCATCAACGGTGGGGCTGGTCTACCTGCGTGGGTTCTCTGCAGTGTTCCGTTTTCCAGGCTGGAGAAATGGTGCCAACTCTTGACTCTCTGTTGGGCGAGTAGATAAGAAACCATAAGAGGGATGAAGCAGGAAAGAAATGCAACAAGGGACGAAAGAAAACCAGGAGAGGAATGAAAGAGAACGGCAGTTACTATAAAACAGGTAAAAGATACTTCAAGAAAAAACAATCAAAAGTTAATGCTAAAAAAGGTGACAGGAGGTTCAAATGTATGCCGTTCCATGAAGATTAATCAAGGAGGAAGCCGCTGTGAGCAAGTGACGATGGTGTGCAGATCACCCAACGACACAGCACCAGCAGGAAAACTGCAGCACTTCGTTCTGTAATACATTTTAATGAAGGTGCTTTTTTTTAATGGCAAAAACAAAAACAGGTGGGGAAAATCACTCATTTTGACTAGGTCAGTATTGTTATTTGCAGATACACTGGGTGATACTGTGGAAATGACCTGGTGTTATGTTTCACTATATGCTACAATGTCTTCTCACAGACAGTAGTCAGCTTCACCCCGTAATGTTAAAAGTGAAATTAGTGTGGAAGGGAGGTAGAAAGAAACTAGAAACAAGTAAATTTTTCCAATTTTTATTTGAAATTATCTAATCAGAGCAACTTGCTGAGCTTCCCTCTTATTGCTAACAGTCCTGCCTTTTTATCCCATTGGACCTTCTGTTTTTTGCTCTGTGCCTTGTGCTTAAAAATAAATACATTTGCTCTAATTTTTCCAACAGTAAATATTTTACCAAAGGTCAAGAGAAAAATTGTACTAAACCAGTAGGTGGAATCTAAGAAAAGAGCTTACTCACTGGTTTCCCTTTTCTTCTGTCATTTACAGGATTATCCTCATTTCAGCTGAATAATTGCTTAGTTATTCCCCCAAGCATTCTTCCCTCCCTTTGTAACAAACTATATAGCCATTAAGGTTGTTCACACCTTAAGTCACTTTGGCATAAACTAAAAGAATTGAGACTGGCTCAGCTCTTTAATCCTTTTTATAAAACCAGAATTTGAACGAGGAAAAAAATGCATCTGAGACCAGTGTAATCTTTATAAAACTATTAATAATTTGGGTTCTATATGGGACTCATAGGCCTTGGTCTAGGAACTAAACAGCAGATATGAAGTTTAAAAATGTTGATAAATAGATGACAAGTCTAGAGTTTTCTTATCAAATTACTCAATGAGACAAAAAAAATTTACAGTGATCAATAACCAAAAAAGGAGGTAATGAGATCACATACATGTAGAAATAGTTTGGTTTTTTTATTTTTTATTTTTTTTATTTTTGGCCACACCACGTGGCTTGTGGGATCTTAGTTCCCCGACAAGGGATGGAACCTGTGCCCCCTGCTGTGGAAGCGTGGAGTCATAACCACTAGATCGCCAGGGAGTTCCTGAAACAGTTTGTTTTAATACTTCTTTAAAAACTCAAGAAAATTCTTGTTCTGGTCAATTACTGTACTGTGAGTCCCCATCTCCTATCTCCTTGACCTTGGCATTGACCTTCTGAAGTTCAATTTCTATGATAAACTTGCCACATGGCACATCCATTGTTTAAACAGGGATAGAAGACTTTTGGCTCTAATAATAGAATGACAGCTACCTTCTCTCAAGCTCTTGCCAACAGTGCTGGGCACTATTCCAACAGCTTCACAGGACTTAAGGATTTAGGATTAACTGATTTTCCCGCCAGCCCCTTTGAACGGCATCATTAGTCTCACTTTCCAGTTGCATCACAGGGACTAACAGGGATCTAGTTAAGAAAGTTAAGTTCCCAGAGTTAGGGAAGTAGCAGATTAGGGATTAGTGAAGTAGCAGATTAGGAGAGTTTGAACACTAAGTGACCACAGAAACCAGGTCCATGGGATATAAAAACTTCACATTCTCAAACGTCATTTGAGAGCTGTAGTGAGTCCCTCCAAGAATCCTAGCTGTGGAACTGATTATTTTTCCATGTTTAAATAACCATCTGTAGATTAAAATGTTTCCACTTTGAAAAAGTAGTCCCTTTGGCATCAGATGTTTCCAAAATGTGTTTTCTGCCTTTATAGTGAGTGTTCAACCTTTTGCAATTGTATCCAGCATCTGAGCAGCTTAGGGTAAGGGTTATGAGTGTAGGTTCTGGATTTCATTATCTCACTGTGAAATGGGGATGATGTTAGTACCTACCTCATGGGTGTTTGTAAGAACTTAGAGAGATAACATATCTCACCTATTTAACATAGCAATAATAATATAGCCAACCCATGCAGTTGTAACAGGTCCAATTCTAAACACTTTATTTGGAATAACTCTTTAATACTCTAAAGTGACCCTATAAGGAGTATATTCTTATTATCCTCATTGTACAGACAAGAAACTAAGGCAGAGAGTGGTTAACAAACCTGCCAAAGACAGAGCTGGTGTTGGAGCCAGAATGCTAACCCCAAGTTCATGCTCATAACCATGACACTAGATAGCCCCCACTGTACCTACGGTAAGTGTTTAATGAAATGCTAGCTCTCTGGACAGCTCACCTGAGGCTCGCTGGGCAGAGGCCTTGCTAACTTAATTACTGAATCACTGAGAAGTCAGTCTGGTTTATAAAGTCCTCTCCACAGCATCAGAAACCAGTAGTTTTGTTTGCTGGGTAGTTACAGGTGCAGCATCAATCCCCCGTCACTGGGTGGCCTGGAAGACAAGCTCTGTAAACCTCCTGGGTGAGCAGAGTGGCTGGAGGGGGCTCCCCACCAGCACTCAAGAGCCCATATTGTAGTCGTGACTCCGCCACACGTGGCCTGTGTAACCCTGACCCATGCATTTCACCTGTCGTGGCTTCAGTGTTTCCTCTGTAAACCAAGGGGAATGGGACAGGGTAATTGGAAAGGCTCCTTCCTACCCTGAAATTTCAGGATTCTATGAGGACAAGGTCTGAATAAGGGTTCCTGTTAAAACACCAGTGGTGCAAAGCTCCAGTAGGCTAATCACACTTCAAACCAGGGATGAGGGCATCCACAACTCCTACCTTCTTGAGATTCATGATGTACAAGAAAATGGTTTGAGGAGGAGGTCTCAAAAAAGGAATCTAAGGACAAAGAAGACAATTTTTTTGTGTGTCATGATTTTTTTTTTCAAGGATTAATAATGATTGCTGTCCATATCTAATTGTGCTGATTTATTTCCAATAAAATTCCCACCAAGGACTTAAGATACTCTATGCTTCCAGAAGGACAAAAATGAATAGGGAATCTCAAGGGTACTTTTCTTAAAGAATGAGAGAATTAACTTAATTGGTCATAGGTGAATTATCTACCGGAAAAGTATTAACAAATCATTTTAAATCTTGGACTGCCTTTCATATTCCAATCATATTCTTGATCTCTATATTCATTTTCTATTTATTGATATGACAAATTACCAGAAACTTAGTGGCTTAAAACAACACAACTTCATCATCTGACAGTTCTGTAGGTCAGAAATCCAACACCAGTTTCACTGAGCTAAGATCAAAGTGTCAGCAGAGCTGCATACCCTTCTGACATCTCTAGGAAAGAATCTGTTTTCCTTGTTTTCTCTAGCTTCTAGAGGCCACCATATCCCTTGCCTCATGGCTCACTTCCTCCTCTTTAAAGCCAGCAGCACAGCATCTCTCTAACTCTACCTCCATCATCACATCTCTTTCTCTGACTCTCTTCTACCTCCCTCTTCCACTTTTAAGGACCCTTGTGATGGCACTGGGCCCACCCAAATAATCCAGGAAAATCTCCCTGTTTTAAAGTCAGCTGATTATCAATCTCAATGCCATCTGCAACCTTAAATACCTCTGCCATGTAACCTAACATATTCACAATTTCCTAGATTAGAATGTGGACATTTGGGGAAAGGAGAAGGGTGCATTATTCTGCCTACCACCATCCCTTCCCTCTTTCTGTTGTCCTTCAGATGCAATGAACTCACAGAAGATCAATATATATAAACACTTTACAAAATCAAATGAGAAGGGCTTCCCTGGTGGCGCAGTGGTTGAGAGTCCGCCTGCTGATGCAGGGGACGCGGGTTCGTGCCCCGGTCCGGGAAGATCCCACATGCCGCGGAGCGGCTGGGCCCATGAGCCGTGGCCGCTGAGCCTGCGCATCCAGAGCCTGTGCTCTGCAACGGGAGAGGCCACAACAGTGAGAGGCCCGCGTACCGCAAAAAAAAAAAAAAAAAAAAATCAAATGGGAATTGGAAAGTAAATGTATCCTCATCTTCCCCTCCTTCCCTTCTTTCAAACTGTAGGAGGTATAGGGTTCCAAAGTCAAATGAGTATCACTCATATTGGTTGTCATTGCCCATCAACGGCTCACTTGCTTTCCTTCATTTGCATAGATAATGGACATTTGACAAGATTTTCTTTAGTTTCCTTTCTGGGTAAATTTATCATTTTGCTATGTTTTGTAATACTTAGGACATCATGATGTCATCCAAGCCAACAGCCTTCCCCAGAATGTGTGAAACCAAACCTAATCCTTACCCACCAAGCTACTCTACGGCTCCTGGGTCTCAACCTCTGAGTTTCATCAGCCTAGGAAACCAAGCGCAGAGTGGTCAGCCTCCCTTCATTACTTCTCCAGGAACCTTCACCAACAGTCAGCAGGGTCCAGGAAATATACAAATGGTAAATTAAGCTAGAGGAGAAGCAGCTACAAGCTTTAAAGAAGAAGCAAAGACACTAGGGGTAAGTCTACTTACTACTAGAATTTTTATTTTGCATTTGTAAGGTTTTATTGTGCTTATAAGCTATAGGTGGAGAGAAGTTTATGATCTCATGACATACGCCCAATCATTAGAAAGGCTAGAATGCTACCCTGGAAACAGTATCCCTTTTAGGTAGAAATAATTAGTCTGCATATAGATTTTGCCCCCAAATTCATTTTACTTTGGATTCAAGCAAAAATCTAATGGGTGACAAAGGATTCTTTGTAGCAGGATGATTCAGTAACACTGACATTCTGGAAATGCCACCACTTCTAGCTTGATCTCACTTTTGCAAAGGATATTCTGGGTACCCTCCATCCTATCTCTGGATTAGTTTCAAGCCTGGTATTTGTATAGAGGCAAGCTCATATTGAGGGCTGCCTTAAAAACAGAAGGCACTACAAATGGGCTGCCTGGGGAAACTGGGCGTGAAAGAACTAGGGGCCATTCCATCTGCTCTCCCCTCACCCAGTGCCCATGGAGATGTTGACTTAACTGCATGTCAATTCCATACGGGGCACTTTGACCATTTCTAATCTAGTTTATAGAGGCACTGTAAATAAAATATGCCCTATATGTACATGAAGACTCCACTGGCATAGGTGGCATTATTAGTTCCTTTGCTGTGCTTTTGAAGAACCTCTTTCACGCCACTAACACAACTCCTCCAAATGGTACTGTCCCTCCCTGTGTGCAGCTCTAACTTCTCTGCTAGAGGCTTCCATAAATTATATTGAGTGCCCATTATATGCCAGAACTCTTCTAGCCATCACAGGAAAGTAAAACTGAGCATCAGCTCCCCTGCAGCAGGCAGATGTAAGCTGGGAGGCGGCCTCTCAGATCCTCCTCCTGCCAGAGAGAGGAAGTTCCCTGCTCCCATTGGGCCACTGGCACAGACTAGCACACCACACAGCTGGCCCCATACAGGTGCTGGGAATACGGCACAGAACAAATCAGGCATAACCTCTGCCCTCATGGAGCTCAGAACCTAGTGGGAGAATCAGACTACACACACAATAAAGAATTAAGGTACCCAGTGTGCTGGAAGTTGATAAAAGATATGGAAAGAATAAAGAAGTGTGAAAGGGATAAGCAGTTCCAGGCAGTGAGGGGGTAGCAGTTTCAAGCTGGTCAGAGCAGGCTTTCCTTAGAAGACGACATGTGAGCAAAGACATGAAGTGAGGAGTGAGCCTTGTGGATGTCAGGCAAGAGGTTCCCGGTAAAGTCAGAAGGTCTTTCGAGGAAAATGTGGCATGTTTGAAGAACAGGGAGGAGGCAGATAAAGGAGAATAGAGGGCTTCCCTGGTGGCGCAGTGGTTGAGAGTCCGCCTGCCGATGCAGGGGACGCGGGTTCGTGCCCCGGTCTGGGAAGATCCCACATGCCGCGGAGCGGCTGGGCCCGTGAGCCATGGCCGCTGGGCCTGCGCATCTGGAGCCTGTACTCCTCAACGGGAGAGGCCACAACAGTGAGAGGCCCGTGTACCGTGCAAAAAAAAAAAAAAAATTCCTAGGTCTGCCCCTCAGTAATTGTGTGACCTTGGGCACTGCTATGGTCTGAATGTTTCTGTCCCCCTCCAAAATTCATAAGTTGAAATCCTAACTCTCAAAGATGATAGTATTAGGAGGTAGGCCTTTGGGAGGTGCTTATTAGGTCATGAGAGTGGAGCACTCGTGAATGAGATTATTGCCTTATGAAAGAGACTCCTGAGAGATCGCTCACCCTTTGCACCATGTGAAGACACAGAGGCACGGGCTGTGAACAGGAAGAGGGCCCTCACCACAAGGTGACTGTGCTGGAATGTTGAACTTGGACTTCCCAGCTTCCAGAACTGTGCACAATAAAATTCTGTTGTTTATAAACCACACAGTCTGTGGTATTTTGTTACAGCAGCCTGAACAGAGTAAGACAGATACCTAATTTCTTAAAGTCTCTGTGTCTCCATCCCGTTGTTTGGGAGAATTACATGTACAATAAATGTAAGGTGCTTAGAAATTATCAAGCATACTGTTAATGCCTAATAAATTGTTTTTTCTTCATTGATACTTTCCCCAGAACTCGGATTACCCAAGCAGAGAACTGGTCCATTCGCAAAACACAGTCATTGAAGTCACAGTTACAGCAATTTTTTCTAAGAGTCTTGGAGGCTCTCAGGGGATGCTAATGCACGCCTATGCAGTAGTACTTTTTGAAGAATCCTTGGGCCACATGAACAAGCCTCTCCAAATACCTCAAACAAGGCTTTACTGAAAACTTCCCTAATATGGGAAAGGAAAGAGTCAATCAAGTCCAGGAAGCGCAGACAGTCCCAGACAGGATAAATCCAAGGAGAAACATGCCAAGCAAGACACATACTAATCAAAGTATCAAAAATTAAATACAAAGAAAAAATATTAAAAGCAGCAAGGGAAAAACAACAAATAACATACAAGGGAATCCCCATAAGGTTAATAGCTGATCTTTCAGCAGAAACTCTGCAACCCAGAAGGGTGTGGTAGGACAAATATAAAGTGATGAAAGGGAAAAAACTACAACCAAGGTTACTCTACACAGCAAGGATCTCATTCAGATTTGACGGAGAAATTAAAACCTTTACAGACAAGCAAAAGCTAAGGGAATTCAGCACCACCAAACCAGCTTTACAACAAATGCTAAAGGAACTTCTCTAGGCAGGAAACACAAGAGAAGTAAAAGACCTACAATAACAAACCCAAAACAATTAAGAAAATGGTCATAGGAACATACATATCGATAATTACCTTAAATGTAAATGCATTAAATGCTCCAACCAAAAGACACAGACTGGCTGAATGGATACAAAAACAAGACCTGTATATATGCTGTCTACAAGACACCCACTTCAGACCTAGGGACACATACAGACTGAAAGTGAGGGGATGGAAAAAGATATTCCATGCAAATGGAAATCAAAGCTGGAGTTAGCAATACTCATATCAGACAAAATAGACTTTAAAATAAAGATTATTACAAGAGACAAAGAAGGACACTACATAATGATCAAGGGATCAATCCAAGAAGAAGATATAACAATTGTAAATATTTATGCACCCAACATAGGAGCACCACAATACATAAGGCGAATGCTAACAGCCATATAAGAGGAAATCGACAGTAACACAATCATAGTAGGGGACTTTAACACCCCAGTTTCACCAAAGGACAGATCATCCAAAATGAAAATAAAAAAGAAAGCAAAAGCTTTAAATGATACATTAAAAAACATGGACTTAATTGACATTTATAGGACATTCCATCCAAAAACAACAGAATACACTTTCTTCTCAAGTGCTCATGGAATATTCTCCAGGATAGATCATATCTTGACTCACAAATCAAGCCTTGGTAAATTAAAAAATATTGAAATCATATCAAGTATCTTTTCCAACCACATTGCTATGAGACTAGATATCAATTACAGGAAAAAATCTGTAAAAAATACAAACACATGGAGGCCAAACAATACACTGCTAGGTAACCAAGTGATCACTGAGGAAATCAAAGAGGAAATCAAAAAATACCTAGAGACAAATGACAAAGAAAACACAACAATCCAAAACCTATGGGATGCAGCAAAAGCATTTCTAAGAGGGAAGTTTATAGCAATACAATCCTACCTCAAGAAACAAGAAACATCTCAAATAAACAACCTAACCTTGCACCTAAAGCAATCAGAGAAAGAAGAAGAACAACAACAACAAAAAGTTAGCAGAAGGAAAGAAATCATAAAGATCAGATCAGAAGTAAATGAAAAAGAAATGAAGGAAACAATACCAAAGATCAATAAAACTAAAAGCTGGTTCTTTGAGAACATAAACAAAGGTGATAAACCATTAGCCAGACTCATCAAGAAAAGAGGGAGAAGACTCAAATCAACAGAATTAGAAAAGAAAAAGGAGAACTAACAACTGACACTGCAGAAATAAAAGGATCATGAGAGATTACTACAAGCAACTCTATGCCAATAAAATGGACAACCTCGAAGAAATGAACAAATTCTTAGAAAAGCACAACCTCCTGAGACTGAACCAGGAAGAAGTAGAAAATATAAACAGACCAATCACAAGCACTGAAATTGACACTGTGATTAAAAATCTTCCAAAAAACAAAAGCCCAGGACCCAATGGCTTTACAGGCGAATTCTATCAAAAATGTAAAGAAAAGCTAACACCTGTCCTTCTCAAACTCTTCCAAAATATAGCAGAGGGAGGAACACTCCCAAACTCATTCTACAAAGCCACCATCACCATGATATCAAAACCAGACAAAGATGCCACAAAGAAGGAAAACTACAGGCCAATATCATTGATGAACAAAAATGCAAAAATCCTCAACAAAATACTAGCAAACAGAATCCAACAGCACATTAAAAGGATCATTTACCCTGATCAAGTGGGGTTCATCCCAGGAATGCAAGGATTCTTCAATATATGCAAATCAATCAATGTGAGAAACCATATTAACAAATTGAAGGAAAAAAAACATATGATCATCTCAATAGATGCAGAAAAAGCTTGTGACAAAATTCAACACCCATTTATGATAAAAACCCTCCAGAACGTAGGCATAGAGGGAACTTAGCTCAACATAATAAAGGCCATATCTGACAAACCAACAGCCAACATCGTTCTCAATGGTGAATGGTGAAAAACTGAAACCATTTCCTCTAAGATCAGGAACAAGACAAGGTTGTCCACTCTCACCATTATTATTCAACATAGTTTTGGAAGTCCTAGCCACGGCAATCAGAGAAGAAAAAGAAATAAAAGGAATACAAATTGGAAAAGAAGAAGTAAAGCTGTCACTGTCTGCAGATGACACGATACTATGCATAGAGAATCCTAAAGATGCTACCAGAAAACTACTAGAGCTAATCAATGGATTTGGTAAAACAGCAGGTTACAAAATTAATGCACAGAAATCTCTTGCATTCCTATACACTAATGATGAAAAATCTGAAAGAGAAATTAAGGAAACATTCCCATTTACCATTGCAACAAAAAGAATAAAATACCTAGGAATAAACCTACCTAGGGGGACAAAAGACCTGTATGCAGAAAACTATAAGACACAGATGAAAGAAATTAAGGATGATACAAACAGATGGAGAGATATACCATATTGATACAAACAGATGGAGAGATATACCATATTCTTGGATTGGAAGAATCAACATTGTGAAAATGACTATACTACCCAAAGCAATTTACAGATTCAATGCAATCCCTATCAAACTACCAATGGCATTTTTCACAGAACTAGAACAAAAAACTTCACAATTTGTATGGAAACACAAAGGACCCCGAAAAGCCAAAGCAATCTTGAGAAAGAAAAACAAAGCTGGAGGAATCAGGTTCCCTGACTTCAGACTATACTACAAAGCTACAGTAATCAAGACAGTATGGTACTGGCACAGAAACAGAAATATAGATCAGTGGAACAGGATAGAAAGCCCAGAGATAAACCCATGCACATATGGTCACCTTATCTTTGATACAGAAGGCAAGAATATAAAACGGAGAAAAGAGAGCCTCTTCAATAAGTGGTGCTGGGAAAACTGGACAGCTACATGTAAAAGAATGAAATTAGAACACTCCCTAACACCATACACAAAAATAAATTCAAAATGAATTACAGACCTAAATGTAAGGCCAGACACTATAAAACTCTTAGAGGAAAACATAGGCAGAACACTCTTTGACATAAATCACAGCAAGATCTTTTTTGACCCACCTCCTAGAGTAATGGAAATAAAAACAAAAATAAACAAATGAGACCTAATGAAACTTAAAACCTTTCGCACAGCAAAGGAAAACATAAACAAGATGAAAAGACAACCCTTAGAATGGGAGAAAATATTTTGCAAATGAAGCAACTGACACAGGACTAATCTCCAAAATTTACAAGCAGCTCATGCACCTCAATATCAAAAAAACAAACAACCCAATCCAAAAAGGGGCAGAAGACCTAAATACACATTTCTCCAAAGAAGACATACAGATTGCCAACAAACACATGTAAGGATGCTCAACATCACTAATCATTATAGAAATGCAAATCAAAACTACAATGAGGTATCACCTCACACTAGTCAGAATGGCCATCATCAAAAAATCTACAAACAATAAGTGCTGGAGAGGTGGGAATGTAAATTGATACAGCCACTATGGAGAACAGTATGGAGGTTCCTTAAAAAACTAAAACTAGAACTACCATACGACCCAGCAATCCCACTACTGGGCATATACCCTGAGAAAACCATAATTCAAAAAGAGTCATGTACCACAGTGTTCATTGCAGTTCTATTTACAATAGCCTGGAGATGTAAGCAATCTAAGTGTCCTTTGACAGATGAATGGATAAAGATATGTGGCACATATATACAATGGAATATTAACCAGCCGTAAAAGGAAACGAAATTGAGTTATTTGTAGTAGGTGGATGGACTTAGAGTCTGTCATACAGAGTGAAGTAATTCAGAAAGAGAAAAACAAATACCGTATGCTAACACATACATATGGAATCTAAAAAAAAAAAAAAAAAAAAAACGTTTTGAAGAACCAAGGGGCAGGACAGGAATAAAGATGCAGACGTAGATAATGGACTTGAGGACACGGGGAGGCGGAAGGGTAAGCTGGGACGAAGTGAGAGAGTGGCATGGACATATATACACTAATAAATGTAAAACAGATAGCTAGTGGGAAGCAGCCGCATAGCACAGGGAGATCAGCCCGGTGCTTTTTGACCACATAGAGGGGTGGGATAGGGAGGGTGGGAGGGAGGGAGACACAAGAGGGAAAAGATACGGGAACATATGTATATGTATAGCTGATTTACTTTGTTACGAAGCAGAAACTAACACACCATTGTAAAGCAATTATACTCCCATAAAGATGTGAAGAAGAAAAAGAAAAAAACAAGGCTTTACGCTGAGGCCCTGGCCCTAGCGTATGTCAAAATCTTAATGGCCCACCTCCTGTAGAGGTATAGCTAAATGACACCATGGATCTTGACACAGTTGACAATAAATAAGGAGCAGCAGCAATGATAGTGATGTTTCAGTGGTGCCTGAAGATGAAGAAGCAATTTTTAAATGTCTGTTTTCTTTTTTCAGGCAATCCAGATCATGACCGGACTGAGGCACATTGACTTCGGAATTATTGGGGGTTTAATGGCCTCTTATTTATAACCAAGAGTTGGGTTTTGCTTCCTTGTCTTTTATTGGCGGATATCCATTCTGGGGCGACCTCTCTGTGAGTAGCCTGCTGCAACAGCTGTCCTTCTCAGCTTATCAAGTATAGCTGTCCCCAGTCTATGTACAACTCATCTTTTAATAAGCCCTGCATCTGATCAGCTGGAGATTTTAGATACTAGATATTAATATTAGATATTAATTAGATAGAGAATTAAATAAAGAAGAGCTTTTGTTCTCCATTTTAACTTGCAGCCTAAACTCACACCCTAAAGTTTACGCTAATCAAGTAACCAGCAAACCAAAGTTTTATTTCCCTATTACATTTTAGATGGAAACGTATGTGCTGGGTGGAAAGTGGCAAAAAGAGGTGATCGGGAACATGATTAAAAATATGCAATTGATCATGAGAAGAGACTGAGCAGTGAGGTCGGAAGTCATCCGAACAAGGAAAACTTACAAGGGAATGAGGTCTTTTTGTGCGAGAAACTAAGGAGAAAAAAGAAAAGGATGTCAAAAGGACATAGAAACCTCGAGAGTTACTCCAAAAAATTGAGAAGTACGAGAGGAATTTTTGAGAGGGAAATATAAATAGGTCAACCTTTCATCATATAAAGAGAAGTATTTCCCAGGAAAAATCAAAGGACCCATCATTTCACAAATAAATTTGTTTCTTTCTACAGTTCATTATTACTGGAGCACTCTCTATTTCGGCATCCAAGCAGTTTTCCCCTTGTCTGGTAAGTTAGAATGTTTCTACTTTTTAATCCCTTTAAAGATTAACTTATTTGGGTAAGAAAACTGAGAAGCCAGATTCAGAACGTGAGAAGGGGAGCATTTTTTTCCCAGAAGTATCTGTGGGTTGCCTCCATGGTACGTATGCCCTCACATGGTCTACACAATTTACCACTCAGAAATGGCAGAGCTCAACATCCCGACTCTTTAATTCACAAGAGTGGAAATTAGTAAAGATGGGGTTGTTTACTTCCAAGGCTCCCTGGTTCAGTGGGGTCACACTGCACGGGGGACACTCCAAACAGAAACAAAGAAGCCAGGGGACACCCTCTTGCCACTTCAGTATCAAAGACTCTACTATGCATTTGCTATTTCTCAGTTCTGCCTTGCCTTGTATTGTTATTTTTTCTTTGTGCATGTCTCCTAGTCTTATTCAGATTTGACTTTTGTTTTATAGTTCTTCAGATCATCATGAAAAACACCTAGCTCAGTACCTAAGAAGAGTCCATAAATCCCTGAGACAGGCCTGTCATTCTTTCTGTCACAGCACTCCACCTTTTGCAATCTCCTGGTCCACTTTTGAAACAGGAGAAAGAAAATGGTTTGCCAAGAACTAGAGACAACTAGAACAGAAGTGGTTTCAAGATTATATTTAATCCAGCACAAGAGGGAAGAACTGGAAAATAGGAACACAGAGTCATGTTACTCATACTTTCCCAGACTAGACTACACTAGACTAAAAATAAAATAAAATAAATCAGTCTAATCTTGACTACTCTTGCTGTAATCCAAAAACAAAATAAAATATCCTCTCACTGCATGATTTAGAGATCCTTCCCTCTAACTATGCTTGTCCAAGCATAGAATCTGTCCATTTGGAGAAGAGAGCTAAAATTATACCTAAAGCGATTCTTCTAGGAGCCCTTTAGAGACCTTCAGAAGACTATCTAAGGCATGCTGAAGCAGCAGCACGTTCCAAAGAACTCCTAACAAGTCAGCTGAGGACTTGGTTTCACAATTATTCTGCTGAATTTCAAAGTCTTCTTGTAGAAACTGGGGAATGTTTTATACTCTGCCCATTTACCCCTACCCTCAAAAGCCTAGCAAGTTCCTCATTCTAAATCTATCTAGTCCTTAGAAAGACAAGGGTTTCATGAATTCCTAAATTTATCAGCACAGATTTTTTGTGTGTATAGACTTTTCCATCTATAAAACTGGATGCTATATAGTACTACCTCCTATAGTGGTTGTAAGAGTTCTACGAAATAATGCAGTTACATGATTTAATACAGTGACTGTCACAGAAAAAATGCTCATTATAAGTTTGTCATTTGATTGTTTTAAAAAGGGAATATAATGTTATTTTGCATGAGGCTTAGACAAATATAATAGATGAGCTTCTGCTTTGTACTATATACATTTTTCTACAGATCTTAGAAATACCCTACATTTAGGCGGCATATAGAATAGTTTTCATGGTAACTCTCCAGAAGGGAAGAGGAAAAAAATCATTTCAATTTTTTTTTCAAGATTTCAAAGATTAAGAACCGTGAGATTTAATTGCTTCTTATTTCATTTAATTTCACTCATCTTACATATGATTTATCTTTCCTGCCATCTCCCTCAGATAAAAGGCAGCCTAGGAATGAACATTGTTAATTCTGTCTCTGCCTTC
This sequence comes from Aethalodelphis obliquidens, assembly GCF_003676395.1. Classification (NCBI taxonomy): domain Eukaryota; kingdom Metazoa; phylum Chordata; class Mammalia; order Artiodactyla; family Delphinidae; genus Aethalodelphis; species Aethalodelphis obliquidens. The sequence continues at coordinate 348,018 of NW_020837958.1, read as the reverse complement.
ATGGGGGTGATTCTGTTGCTGGTGGATGTGAGCATTAATGGGCTGCCTAATCAAGACTACTGGGGCAGTGGCTAAGTGTCCCATCACCTACCATGTGCCTCCTCTCTTTCCACTCACTTAGAGTGGATCTATATTTTATTTCTTATTACTGTACAGCAGCTCTAGTAGTAAATCCCTTTTTCTATTCCAGCCCTACTCCTGGTCATGGGATCTCTAGGACTAGAGAATAAAGTGGGAGAGTCACCTCTGTAGATGGACTAGGGCAGAAAGGGCACCCCTTAGTGGTCCATCTCATGGGTAGTCACATAGGGAAGACTCCTAAAGGGTATACAGAAACACTGGGAAAAAAAGCTCCCAGAAATAAAAGAGTAACTGAATTTGTACGCTGAATGAGAATAACCTATACTAGGAGAAAGAGATGCAAAATAAGTGACATACAGATATAGATACATAGATATCAATATTGATATTGATACATATTGAAATATATGTATCCTTGTTAAGGCATAAGGTATAGAAAAGGATTCTTTGAGGTTTTAGGCAGAAAAATCAAATTACTTACAAGCAGGAAAAAAAATCAGCTTGACTCGGTCTCTACTACAACAACATTCAGTGAGGGAAAATCATGGAGCAATATCTATAAAGTTTTGATGAAAAGAAAATGTGACTCAAGAATAACAAGTCCAGGGACTTCCCTGGTGGTGCAGTAGTTAAGAATCCGCCTGCCAGAAGACCTAAACAGACATTTCTCCAAAGAAGACATACAGACTGCCAACAAACACATGAAAGAACGCTCAACATCACCAATCATTAGAGAAATGCAAATCAAAACTACAATGAGATATCATCTCACACCAGTCAGAATGGCCATCATCAAAAACTCTAGAAACAATAAATGCTGGAGAGGGTGTGGAGAAAAAGGAACACTCTTGCACTGCTGGTGGGAATGTGAATTGGTTCAGCCACTATGGAGAACAGTATGGAGGTTCCTTAAGAAACTACAAATAGAACTACCATATGACCCAGCAATGCCACTACTGGGCATATACCCTGAGAAAACCAAAATTCAAAAAGAGTCATGTACCAAAATGTTCATTGCAGCTCTATTTACAATAGCCCGGAGATGGAAACAACCTAAGTGCCCATCATCGGATGAATGGATAAAGAAGATGTGGCACATATATACAATGGAATATTACTCAGCCTTAAAAAGAAACGAAATTGAGCTATTTGTAATGAGGTGGATAGACCTAGAGTCTGTCATACAGAGTGAAGTACGTCAGAAAGAAAAAGACAAATACTGTATGCTAACACATATATATGCTAAATTATGCTAACACATAATTTAAGAAAAAAAAAATGTCATGAAGAACCTAGGGGTAAGACAGGAATAAAGACGCAGACCTACTGGAGAACGGACTTGAGGATATGGGGAGGGGGAAGGGTGAGCTGTGACAGGGCGAGAGAGAGTCATGGACATATACACACTAACAAACGTAGTAAGGTAGATAGCTAGTGGGAAGCAGCCGCATGGCACAGGGATATTGGCTCGGTGCTTTGTGACAGCCTGGAGGGGTGGGATAGGGAGGGTGGGAGGGAGGGAGATGCAAGAGGGAAGACATACGGGAACATATGTATATGTATAACTGATTCACTTTGTTATAAAGCAGAAACTAACACACCATTGTAAAGCAATTATACCCCAATAAAGATATTAAAAAAAAAAAAAAAAGAATCCGCCTGCCAATGCAGGGGATACGGGTTCAAGCCCTAGTCCAGGAAGATCCCACATGCCACGGAGCAACTAAGCCCCGTGCGCCACAACTACTGAGGCTGCGCTCTAGAGCCTGCTAGCCACAACTGCTGAGCCCGCGAGCCACAACTACTGAAGTCCGCACGCCTAGAGCCTGTGCTCCACAACAAGAGAAGCCACTGCAATGAGAAGCCTATTCACTGCAACGAAGAGTAGCCCCCTACTCGCCACAGCTAGAGAAAGACTGCACGCAGCAACAATGACCCAACGCAGCCAAAAATAAATAAATAAAATTGTTTTTTAATTTTAAAAATAAAAAAATAACAAGTCCAATAAAATCCTTGTGATAGTATAAAAGCAACAAGAAGATACTCTCAGTAAAACAACAATAACACACATGGGCACTGCTGCTAAAAAAAAAAAAGAATAGTAATATTCAACCATACACGAGGTAGATTAAATCAATAATGTAGAAACGCAAGGAGAAGCTGTGTAAGGAGATTCGTGAAAAGCACAAAAACTGGAAGGTGAAGAGAGAAGATGAGAGGTAAGACAAGCATGCTAATCTCTCATTTTTCATAATAAACCATCATCTAATACTGCCTCAAACTGAAACCTGTAGGTTTAAAATGATGTCAACTTCTTCATGGATTTTGTAAACTTGACTTCTTTTTCTTCTTTTAAAATCAGGTAATACTTTTATTTCAAAATAGGAAGTAAAAACGATTCCATTATTAAAAAATGGTGTTTCCCTCTATTGCTCTCTCATTCCCTCCCTTGCTTGTTCTCCTTTTTTCTCTCTCTTGCTGTCTCTCCATGCAACCACTTTTCTTTTTTATTTTTTTCTATTTTTTTGTCTGCCCTACACGGCATGCCAGATCTTTGTTCCCCAGCCAGGAATCGAACCTGCGCCCCCTGCAGTGGAAGCGCGGAGTCCCAACCACTGGACCGCCAGGGAAGTCCCTGCATCCACTTTTCTATTTGCCTTTTGCCCATACATACAGTTCTAGAGTAACAGGTCTCAGATGTGAATTTAGCTCATTTCTGGGCAGTGGCATTTGGGATGATTGGTTGTGTTCTATGTTACTTGATTTATTTTTTTATTTTAATGAGCAAGTAAATTTTTATTAGGAAAAAAAGCCACTGCAAAGAAAAAAACTCTACTTCCTTTCTAATGTTTCTAAGTAAAACAGTCTACTGGCAAAAAGGGAAGTCTTCTGGCATTTTAAAGAAATTCCAAAGTTAGTTTACGTTCCCCTGAAATAAGCATGTGATGACAGAGAAATGATCCCAGAGCTAGGTGAGTACAAGCAATAGTACATTTGATGAATCAGAACTTTTTGAAGCCAGGGTGAAGCCCTCCTGATTCAGTCAACATTTCAGTGTGTTTATTCCGGATTTCAGCTTGCTGGGAAAGGAATTTCAGCCATGCTGACCATCTTCTCTCTTTAGGAGTTTTGCATAACTTGTGTCACAGCCCATTTTGCCAGCCAAGCAATCACCAACACCAATGGGGTGAGTTGGGCCTCTTCTCTGGAAGATAATCTGAGTATGTGCTGAAGGAATACAGACTTCAGTGTCAGCTAAGTCCCACTGCGGGCTTACCACAGCGCTCTTGGCCCTCTTCCCTGATGGGACCAGGGAGGTTACTGAACAGGATTATAGTAACAATATTGTTTGCTTGTTTCATTCTTTCCAGTCTGTCCTTGGTATTCCAATTGTGTATGCAAATAGTCCCTTGACAACAGGGTGGTCCTCAGTTCCTCCCAGAAATGATGGCCACCAAGCTCATACCACCTAATACCACCAGGTATTAAAAGAAAAAGGAGGCTCATGCAATCTCATGGGGTAAAACTACCCGCAGAAACTTCTTAAGAAGCGGCCTTGACTCTCCACGATGATTGCTGACCTTTAAAGACTGTGTTTCAGATTTGTTCTTAGTTTATCACGAATGATAACTGCATGGACCTCCCTGCCACTGTTTCTTCCTACATATGCCACTACCACTCACTGGCAAAGGCGAAGGGCCAGAGGACCGGAAATGACTGCAACTCTCTTGAAGTTAGAAAATGTCCTGTTAATGTTACCCTTTCCTCAATAAAATGTTACTAGGAACAGAAGCCTTTTTTGGTATTTTTTTATTCATTTGGTTTGTTATTGGTTGTTAAGTAGGAAATCTGACTAAATGCTGCAAAGCAGACTGATAAAATTTCTCTGATGATGATTTACAGGGTGTCCAGGTAGAAATGTTATATCCTACCACAGAAGGTATATGCCTATTATTAATATGATGCTATTTAAAGCCCTTACGGTAGTTTCATTCTGGAATATCTAAAAACGTATTCATTAATTCATTCATTTGCTCAAAATAGGTATTACTCTACTACTTTGTGACCAAACACTGTGCTATTCAATTACATAAAATTAAGATTTTAGGTACTTTTTATTTGGGGTAATAGAAAGTGGGATAGAGTGGGCTTTATTGAAATGCCAGTGTACGCATGTTTTTTTTTCAGGTACAAGTAACAAATGCTGGGTTTAAGTACAAAGATTTCACCCCAAAAATATAACTTAAACTGTATGAGAAAAACCAAAGTGCATCCTATATTTAGTCTCTTCATTCCTCAGAAGAATACAGGCTATTATTAGACCTCTAGGGTGTCTTCCAATTCTAAACTCTAAGGTTAATAATTCATCATGAAATACATGGGTTCAAGAATTATCTTTCCACTCTTGTACACTGTTGGTAGGAATGTACATTGGTGCAGCCACTGTGGAAAACAGTATAGAGGTTTCTCAAAGAACTAAAAATAGAACTACCATATGACCCAGCAATTCCACTCCTGGGTATATATCCAAAAAAAAACCCCAAAACACTAAATCGAAAAGATACATGCACCCCAATGTTCACAGCAGCATTATTTGCAATAGCCAAGACGTGGAAACAACCTAAGTGTCCATCAACAGATGAGTGGATAAAGAAGATATGGTGCAGATATACAGTGGAATACTATTCAGCCATAAAAAAGAACAGTATTTTGCCATTTGCAGCAACATGGCTGGACTTGGAGAGTATTATGCTAAGTGAAGTAAGTCAGTGAAAGATAAATACTGTATGATGTCACTTATATGTGGAATCTAAAAAATATAACAAAACTAGTAAATATAACCAAAATAAAGCAAACACAGATATAGAGAAAAAACTAGTGGCTACCAGTGGGGGGAGGGGGGTGTGCAATATAGGGGTGAGGGAGTGAGAGGTATAAACTATTGGGTGTAAGATAGGATCAAGGATGTATTGTGCAACATGAAGAATATAGCCAACAATTTTGTAATAACTGTAAATGGAAAATGACCTTTAAAAATGTATAAAAATTAAAACTTTAAAAAAATAATACTTAAGCCAGAAACCAAAAAAAAAAAGAAAAGAATTACCTTTCCAAAATCCATAAATGTATCTTAGACACATACATATCATTGATTCACACCAGGCCTACACAACATTTCAGGAAGCTCTTTTTCCCAGAGTGTGTTTTGCGTTTGTCACATCCCACTAAAAATCAATCAGTCACAATTGTCTCCTTCTCCCAAGGAGCTGGCCAAACCTATCCTGAATTTGGGTGATTGGGAGGGGGCGTGCAGGGAGTCCCTAGGCATCTATGTGCAGGAGTGATTTGAATCAGGGGAAAGATCTGGAGGAAGCTGTAAGTTCAGGTATGTGGAGCTTGAGCTGAAAGACCAGGATGTGAGGTCCAGTTCCCAGCCTGGCCTCTGTGATGGGTTTGATCCCCCTGAAGAAAGGCATATTCTCCTCATTTGTGCACGGACTATAACCAGGTTCCTGCTCTGTAAGGAGGACAGAAGAAAATGCAAGGCTGTCTGAACACCCCCAGGGCTCGGAGCTTGCGGGGAGCTGGGAGATAGCAGCTGGGGTCAAGCGGCCTTCTCCCAGAGAAGCAGCTGCAAAGCCCGAGAAGGCTAAGATGCAGAAGGAAACTGGGTGCCCCACACACGCGGCAGAGGCTCAGCAGAGGCCTGCGGTGCTAGAGAACAATGTGAAAATTCTGGGGACTCCCAGAAATACTTCGGAAGTGGGGATGGGCAGAGAGCTGAGGTGTGCCTGGGCAGGTAGGGGTGCAAGCCAGGCAAGTGTGGCCGTATCGCCAGTGATTCCTCATTCCCACAGGCTGAAGAGGTCTCAGACGGCAGCATTTCCCTAAAACCGGCTGTTTCTGCCTTTCTCCCTTCATTTCGTAATGAAAACAAACAAAGCCTCTCTCTCTCCAAACTATTCTCTACAATCTATCACGTAGAAATGTTGTTCCTCTCCTCAAGCCCACCTCTTCTCCACGCCTCAGTACCCTGACTTCACTCTAAAAATGGGTAGCTGTTTCCTCAATCCTACCAACTCAGCAGTACGCAGCCAGCTTCACTCAATCTCTCTCTCCACGTGTGGTCTTCACCCAGTTTAAGCCTCACTCACAATTTTATTTTTCACAACTCCTCTCACTCCCCCAAATATTTAGCAACACTTTAAAATATGGTATGGGTGGGCTTCCCTGGTGGCGCAGTGGTTGAGAGTCTGCCTGCCGATGCAGGGGACGCGGGTTCGTGCTCCAGTCTGGGAAGATCCCACATGCCGTGGAGCGGCTGGGCCCGTGAGCCATGGCCGCTGAGCCTGCGCGTCTGGAGCCTGTGCTCCGCAGCGGGAGAAGCCACAACAGTGAGAGGCCTGCGTACTGCAAAAAAATAAATAAATAAAATAAAATACGGTACGTGGATCGCTCAAGATGGTGGAGTAAGAGGACATGGAGGTCGCCTCCCACCATAAACGCATCAAAAATACATCTACACGGGCTTCCCGGGTGGCGCAGTGGTTAAGAAACTGCCTGCCAATGTAGAGGACACGGGTTCGAGCCCTGGCCTGGGAAGATCCCACACGCTGCGGAGCAACTAAGCCCGTGCGCCACAACTACTGAGCCTGCGCTCTAGAGCCTGCAAGCCATAACTACTGAGCCCACATGCCACAACTACCGAAGCCCATGCACCTAGAGCCTGTGCTCCGCAACAAGAGAAGCCACAACAATGAGAAGCCCGTGCACCACAACGAAGAGGAGCCCCCGCTCACTGCAACTAAAGAAAGCCCTTGCACAGCAACGAAGACCCAACGCAGCCAAAAATAAATAAATAAATAAATTTATTTAAAAAAAGATACATCTACACGTGAAAAGATGCTCAACATCACTAATCATCAGGGATATACAAATCAAACCCCCAACGAGATCTTTTTGATCTGTCAGAATGGCTGTGATCAAAAAGTCTACAAATAACAAATGTGGCTGAGGATGTGAAGAAAAGGGAACCCTTGTGCACTGTTGATGGGAATGTAAATTGGTGCAGACACTGTGGAAAACAGTATGGAGGTTTCTCAAAAAACTAAAAATAGAACTACCATATGATCCAGCAATTCCACTCCTGGGTATACATCTAGAAAAAAACAAAAACACTCATTTGAAAAGATATATGCACCCAATGTTCACAGCAACATTATTTACTATTGCCAAGATACGGAAACAACCGAAGTGTCCATCAACAAATGGATGGATAAAGAAGATGTTGTATATATACATACAATGGAATACTGCTCAGCCATAAAAAAGACTGAAATTTTGCAATTTGCAGCAACATGGATAGAGGTGGAGGGCATTATGTTACGTGAAATGTCAGACAAAGATAAATACTATATGATATCACTTATGTGTAGAATCTAAAGAATACAACAAACTAGTGAATATAACAAAAAAGAAGCAGACTCTCAGATATAGAGAACAAACTAGTGGTTACCAGTAGCATGGGGAGGAGGGGTTATATAGACGTAGAGGAATGGGAGATACAAACTACTGGGTGTAAGACAGGTTCAAGGATGTACTGTATAACACGGGGAATAAAGCCAATACTTTGTAATAACTGCAAATGGAAAGTAACCTTTAAAAATTGTATAAAAATTAAAAAAAATTTTTTTTGAAAATCTACATGTGGAACAATCCTCACTGAAAACTAACTGGAAACTGGCAGAAGGACCCTTGTACAACCTAGCCTGTAAGACAGGTACAATATGTAATCAGGTAAAGGAAGGGAAGTGATCAGGTCAGGATCTGGGACCCCAGGAGGCAACTCAGAGGAAAAGGGAGATTACATGGGTGGACACCCACCCTGGGGAGTGAGGGTGTGAGCCACTTACTGGGCACCACAGCCCAGAGGTCTGACGTGGGGAAGATGAGCCCCCTTGGCTGGTTGGAGAGCTTCTGGGACTAACAGGAAGGCTGTGGGAAGCCTGGACTCTGCTTGTGAGGAGCCCCAGAGCACTGGCTGGCCCCCGAGGACTGCTCTAGTGCATGTCCAGTGTCCCGCAACTGCCCCCCCCCAGGCAACCCAGCATGAGCGGAGTGAACACTCCAGTCATGCTTACTCCATGTCACAGCTCTGCACTGGACGAGGGCTGCCACTACCAAGGAGAGAGCTTGGTCAGGCACTCGGAGCCGGGGCTGCACCTGAGCAGGGCGAGGGCAACAACTTCTGGCACCTGCAGAGGTGGCATATCGGAGGCAGCTGAGACCTCTGTCTGTGGCCGACCCTCCACAGCCCATACCCTGTCACGAGCAGAGAGCCTGCGTGTCCCCCTCTTGCTTCAGCACCGCTCCACCGTGGGGCGAGGGTCCCAGTGCTGGGAGAGAGAAAGCACACACCTAAAGAGAACAGAGCCGACCCTGCGCTCAGAGCTTCTGCCCCAGCAACTTGGGATCTGACCCCCTCACAGGACATTGTCAGCCACTGAGTAGAGGGGAACCCCACCTCACACACGGCAATGGCTCTAGCCCCTCCATCTCCAGCGTGCCGAGGCTAAATCAGGAAGAAACAGACAATTTGAACAGACCAATCACTAGGAATGAAATTGAGTCTGTAATTTTAAAAACTCCCAGCAAACAAAAGTCTAAAGCCAGATGGCTTCAAAGGAGAATTCTACCAAACATATAAAAAAGTGATAATAAACTATCCTTCTTGAACTGTTCCAAAAAACTGAAGAGGGTACAACACTCCCAAATTCATTTTACAAGGCCACCATTACCGTGATACCAAAAACAAAGACACTATAAAAATAAAATTACAGGTCAATATCTTTGATGAATATAGATTTGAAAATGCTCAACAAAATATTAGCAAACTGACTCCAACAATACATAAAAAAGGATCATACACCATATTCAAGTGGGATGTATTCCAGGGACTCAAGGATTATGGTTCGATATTCGCAAATCAACCAATGCGATACACCACATTAACAAAAGGAAGGATTAAAAGCACCTGATCAAAAAAAGAAGAAAAAACATATGATCATCTCAATAGATGCAGAAAACAGCATTTGACAAAATTCAACACCCCGTCATGCTAACAACTCTCATCAAAGTGGATATAGAGAGAACGTATCTCAACATAATAAAGGCCGTTTATGACAAACCCACAGCTAACATCATACTCAACAGTGAAAAGCTGAAAGCCTTCCCTCTAAATTGAGGAACAAGACAAAGATGCCCACCCTCGCCACTTTATTCAACATAGTATCTGAAGTCCTAGCCACCCACAGCAATCAGACAAGAAAATGGAATAAAAGGCATCCAGGTTGGAAGCGAAGAGGTAGAACTGGCACTATTTGCAGATGACATGATACTATATATAGAAAACCCTAAAGTCTCCACCCAAAAACTATTAGAACAAATAAATGAATTCAGTGAAGTTTCAGGACACAAGAGTAATATACAGAAATCTGCTGCATTTCTTTACACTAACAATTAACTATCCTAAAGAAAAAGTAAAAAAAAAAAAAAAAATCTCGTTCAAAAAGAATAAAATACCTAGAAATAAACTTAACCAAGGAGGTAAAAGACCTATATTTTGAAAACTATGAAACACTGATGAAGGAAATTGAAGATGATACAAAGAAATGAAAAGATACCCCACCGTAGGGCTTCCCAGGTGGCACAGTGTTGAGAGTCCGCCTGCCGATGCAGGGGACACGGGTTCGTGCCCCGGTCCGGGAAGACCCCACATGACGCGGAGCGGCTGAGCCCGTGAGCCATGGCCGCTGAGCCTGCGCGTCCGGAGCTTGTGCTCCGCAACGGGAGAGGCCACAGCAGTGAGAGGCCCGTGTACCGCAAAAAAAAAAAAAAAAAGATATCCCGCCGTGTTCTTGGTTTGGAAGAATTAATATTGTTAAGATATGCATACCACCCACAGCAATCTACAGATTTAATGCAATCCCTATCAAAATACCTGTGACATTTTTCACAGAAATAGAACAAATAATCCTAAATTTTATATGGAACCATAAAAGTGCAGTATGTGCAGTGCAGTACATGCAGACTGGAGCTGAGAACCATCCCTAGACCTTGTGATTTTGCCAACAGAACTCTTCATGCATTCTCATGACCATCCTGGGCAGAGCTCTTCCTGAAGGAGGCCTAGAGAAAGCAAGCGAGGTGCAGATTCTGGAGCTAGACTGCTGGAGTTAGAATCACAGCTCTCCAATTTATAAGCTGTGAACATGAACAAGACCCTTAACCTCCCCAAGCCTCAGTATTCTCAGCTGTTAAAACAATGACTAACAGGGAGTTCCCTGGCGGCCTAGCGGTTAGGATTCAGGGCTTTCACTGCTATGGCCCAGGTTCAATCCCTGGTGGGGGAACGGAGATCCCGCAGGCCGCACGGTGCAGCCAAAAAATACATACATAAATTTTTTAAAATAATAATAATGATGACTAACCATGGTATGTACATCATAGGCATATTGGAAAGTTTAAGTAAGATAAGCCAATGTGTTAAAGTAATTAAACAAGGAGCCCATTAGACTGGGGTGGCTTTGATGCCTCAGTAGCCTACGTCAGCAAACCGAAACCTAGACCAGAGTAAACGTGCTCGAAAACGAAACTTAAGAACAGCTAAGCATAAACATGCAACTAGACTTTCCCAAATAAGGCAACCATTTAAACTACAGCCAATCAAATAATTCCCTTGCTTTCTTCTGTGTCTCCCCTATAAACACCTTTCCCCTAGCTCCTGTCGGCAGAGTGCTTCTATCCACTTTTGGTTTGGTGCTGTCAGCTTCGAATCAATGTTTGCTCAAACAAACTGTTCCCAATTTTAATGTATTTTAGCTTATCTTTAAACACCTGTTAGCCATGTACCATTGCCTGGACATAGTAAATGTGGGGGAAAAAAAGAAAACGAATTTTTAGACTACAGTTGACCTCTAAACAACACGGTCTGAACTGCATGGCTCCATTTATACACAGATTTGTTTTCCGATACATAAATACACAATCCGGCACTATACAGTCTGTGGTTGGTTAAATCCATGGATGCCAAACCATGGAAATGGGGGGCTGACTACAACGTTATAGGTGGATTTTTGACTGCGTGGGGGTCCCTCACCTTGTTCAAGGGTGGAATATATAAAAACTGAAATCTACTACATAGGTACATATGTGCGTGTATGTGTATACATACACATATATTTAATTTATATAAATATTTATACGTATTGCACTTCTACAATAAACTCAATTGCTTCAGTGCCCCAGCATTACAGAGATTTATTTCCATTTTTCTTACTAGAACAGTCTGATGTTTGCAGAGAGGAAGCATCTGTTTTCTCCTGAGTATAAGTAAAATGAAATTCCTTGTAGCCATTTGGACAAGATATTTTATCAGGGCTTACAGAGTCCTTGCAATGATCCCCAACAATGGTTTTAACAGCATTATATCAGGCATGGTGGTCTCACCACATTTCCTCATAATGTCTTTTGTATCCTGAGAACCAATTCAAGGCAAATTAACAACATAATCTGCATGGAGAAAAACTTAAGACAACAAAGATAAAAAGTCAAATGGGATGTCAAACCATGACTATCTCTTCATTGTTGAAGGATGCAAAATTATTGAGGACCAAAGGATAAAAATTAAAAATAAATGAATTCTGAATTTCTAAATCCAGGTTACCGGGACAGAGAAAAGTAAGGTTGGCCTACCAATCTGTGATATTATCAGAGGAATTAAGAAGTACCAAGGAACTTGGACTGTCTCGCAGTTTGACTCGCTCATCTCTTCTCACCTATGTTCATACTGAATACATGTGAATGAATATGTATTCATAGTCACTGAATAAATATTAATATATATTTGAACCCCCATCCAAGTAAATCATCAAATCCAAGATAATTTCCAGAGACTGTTGGCTAAACCTTAAATAAAAGGAAAAGATACTTCACTTGTCTCACAATCTATCAATCAATCATGGCAGCAAGTTACAATAGGGCACCATCTCATCAGAACTGACTCTCATTTCTACTAAATCCATAGTCCTGAGGTTGAAGACACATTCAAGGGAGTTCTTCTTTCTTTAGCACACAGAATGCTTAATATTGTCAGAACCCTCTCTGCTCTTAGACAGGTAACCCTCAGTGATATACCGACCAATACAAAATGTAAAGGTTTTAGGAGACCCTGGCATACTTTTTTCTTGTAATTGAGGAGGCTTTAGAGTCACGAGGTAAGGAAGCTAGCCATGGGGCTAAAGATAAAGTTATTGAGTTTATAACTGATTTTCAGGCTATAAAATAATCATAAAAGATCTTGGCAGCTTTAAGACATACCTGTAATTGTGCTTTGGCCAAGGGTATTAGCGGCACTTAGGCAACTTCTTTATAAAAGAAAAGTCAGTTCCTCTTTCTGAATGTTTTGATCACTGGCTATCTTTCACTAAATATTTACATCCCAAACCTGACTTTTAACTTCCAAAATGCCAAGATAAATTTTCCTGGAATAAATTACATTTCACAAGGTTCAGGAGCTGCAGGAACATGTGCTCTCCAGGTACTTTAATGCCGAAGTCATAATGGTTGCATAACAGGGTGATCTCTACTTTCAGCTAATTCAAGATTACAACGTTGGCTTGAGTTCGCTGTTTTCCCACCTTCCCAGATCTGCCTCTTGTCTATCCTCTAGCTGCTGCTACCCCTACTTCTTTACACATCTCTTCCTAAACACTGTTTTAACTACTGTCCACATCCAACAGAAAGCTAATGCCAGGTATAACCTGAAAGCTAAACTCACCTCAGCAGGTAGATCAAAAGGTCATTCCGGTGTCTTGCTAAATAGTCTCTTCATTAATTTCCTTCTTTGACTACTTAACGTTTAAAAAGAGTCAATGACTCAGCTACTTGCCTTTTTCAATATGTAAACCTTCTAAAGTGCATTTGTGGCCAACATTTTTCTTGAGAACGGTGAAGGACTGACTTTTCATCAGAGACCCTGGTCGCTCTGCAGCAGACATATATATAAGAAACGCACCAGAAAGGCAAACACGAGAAACGGTGGTTCGGAGCAGCCATTCCTAGGGACACCCAGCGCTAGTCTGCTCGGCTCTGAGAAAATGGCCCGCCAGACTCTAGTGAGTCTGCGCACGTGCACTCCCCTCCCCCAACACGCCGCTCGCTCGCATGCGCGCAAGGATCCCACAGCAGCTGCGTAGTTGGAGGCCTGCGCCACCCGAGGAGCCTCGGGGCCGGCTGGGTCCTTGGTGCCTTGCGCTCTCCCTGATGATGGCTGGGCAGGGTCTCGGGACCTGGGCCTGAGGGCGCCGCCAGCAGAGATCCGCGTCCTCAGCCGGGCCTGGGCACTGGTGGGAGGACCCAGTCTGGACGAACGCTCAGGGGCAGCGCTATCGCTTTCGGTCGCAGCAAGGACCCCCCCCCCCCACCCTTAGCCAGGACCTGGACCTCGGAGGGCGAAAGGACCTTGAACAAGTAAAATGAGGGGTAATGATGTCGCTTTGCTTTCGGGGTTTGTTAAGTGTTAAAAGCCCCGGCGAGGCATGGAGACCAAATTCAATGTCTCTCCACCCTCACCCGCCTTTTCTTGTCTCTTCCTTCCGTCCCTTTGCAGGGGCTGGACTCACCCACCCACCTGCCCGACCAGTCTTTTTGGTTTGTTTGTTTGTTTTAATTTTACTATAGTTGATTTACAATATTGTGTTGAGTTTCGGGTGTACAGTCATTGTTTTCCATTATAGGTTATTATAAGATACTGAATTTAGTTCCATGTGCTGTAAAGTAAACCCTTGTTGCTCATCTATTTTATGTATAGGCTTATCTGTTAATCCCATACTCTTAATTTATCTCTCCCCCTCTCCTTTCCCCTTTGGTAACCAAGAGTTCATTTCCTATATCTGTGAGTCTGTTTCTGTTTTGTAAATAAGTTGATTTGTATTATTTTTTTAGATTCCCCTTAGAAGTGATATCATATAATATTTGTATTCGACTTACTTCATTTAGTATGATAATCTCTAGGTCCATCCATGTTGCTGCAAATGCATTATTTCATTCTTTTTTTATGGCTGAGTAATATTCCATAGTGCATATATATGTGTGTGTGTGTGTGTGTGTGTCTGTGTGTATACACACATCACATCTTCTTTATCCATTCCTCTGTTGATGTACACTTAGATTGCTTCCATGTCTTGACTATTGTAAATAGAGCTGCTGTGAACATTGGGTTGCATGCATCTTTACGAGTTAGAGTTTTCTCCAGATATATGCCCAGGAATGGGATTGCTGGATCCTATGGTAATTCTATTTTTCGTTTGTGAAGGAACCTCCAGACTGTTCTCCATAGTGGCTGCACCAATTTACATTCCCACCAACAGTGTAACAGGGTTCCCTTTTCTCCACACCCTCTCCAGCATTTATTATTTGTAGATTTTTTGGTGATGGCCATTCTGACTGGTATGAGGTAATATCTCGTAGCTTATTTCATAAAGTCTGAGTCTCTTGGTTGCAGTGCAAGACTGGCCCTGGACACACAGAAATGAATTCCTAGACTTCTGGGGGCTCACACTGACTTGGAAGCCAGTCCTGAAAATCAAAAGTTAAGACTACACCCTGATAGGAAGTATGCACAGAATGTTAGGGGGTCAGCGAGAGGAGTATCTAACAGACTTACGAGGCAGAGGAGGCTTCCCAAAGAAGGTTGCTGTGGGCCCTGTTAGGGCTGAAACTGAGGGAGTGGCCAGGATGAGGCCGATAAGGTGGGCAGGGAGCAGTTCATGAAGGGCTTTATGGGCCCTGCCGAAGAATTTGCACTTTTTTCTGAAGACAATGAGTTGCACCCCTGCTGAAGATGCTAAAGATGGAGAAGCGGTTTCTAGACATGCGCTCTGTGTGATTCCAGAATTTCTATGTAACGCAAGTTTAGGGGAGTGAGGATAGGGTTGGGGCTATCCTGCAGCTGCTTTTTGGTTTAGTGACGGGATCACCAGAAAACAAATAAATGATTAATTTCATTTTTATACTCTACTTTTAGTTTTTAACTGGGTAGTAGAGTAACCCAATGCAGAATTTTTTTTTAACTTCTAACCATCATTTATTGCAGGAATATATTGTAGCATTTATTAGTTTCTTCCTACTGTCAATGAAATTGACGATTTTAAACACACACACACACACTTTTTTTCTTAGTATTTTAATGAATACTTCATTTGAGGTAGTTTTGGTGGGAGCCTGATGGAGAGTATAGTGATGCTAATGTTCTACTTCCCAAGCACTCATGGTGCTTCCACCATAAACTATGAATGTGAAAAGACTTTTTCTATATACACAAAAGGGCTTACTATTTTTATTATTTTCCTCTTATCTGAAAAGTGACAAATAATAGCAATCTAGATATGATTTTCTTCATTACTCTCTATATGAATTCTGTAATTCTGTGTCTTTTAAACCTGACAGAGTGGTTAATCTTGGTTGCCTATTAATCCTGGTTGCCTTTCTTTGGTATTTCTCAAAGGTGATATTTGAATATATAAAGCTTACTAGTTATAATTCAGTTATTAACATATTATGTTCTCTATTTGCTTTCACCAGCTCTTGTATTCTTACCTAGCCTTTTCTGTTTCTATACTTTATAGAATTAAGAGACATTCAGGAAATCAATTTTAGAAACCAAAGGCTCATTAAAATAATCAAATCATGAGATTTTAAGGGTGCAGCGAATGACAGATCATTTAGTCAAACTCCTCTTTCGTTTCTGGAAGGTCCAAGGCTCAAGTTTTGAGATCATCCGCTAGATGATCACCTGGATGGCTAAATGGTGTAACTCATGTTATTGACCTAAGTATGCCGGGTTAGAAGATGTTAAACAGTGTAATTTCAGATCCAAAAGTGGATAAAATCCCAGAAGGGGTTACAATTATGAGCCAAGTTTTTAATGTTCACATAAGTAAGAAGGTGATTTAAACATCAGGGGAAAATGCAGGAATAGCAGGAGAAAAAAAAACAAAACAGGAAGAACCTTTAGGATTGTGGAAGCAACTTTGATAAGTTGTCTCATGGAGGAAAAAGTTCATCTTATAGAAAGAAGAACTAGGTAGCAAGTATGTGTCCGAAAAAAATCACAAGCCCATGATGAATTTAAGTCCAAGAATTTGGTTTTAAAAATGCAAACATGGCATTATGAGTTACACTGAATTGATTATGAACTGCAAATGAACTGTGAGCAGCTGTACTGAAAATCCTCTAACACTATTCCTTAGGTGTTCTTTATACTTTATCATCCAGAGACACTGTTCACTACGCAGAGAAAATATCTGTAATATACCAATATTTTTTAGTCATAGAGGGAGGCTTTTCAGTTATGGAGACTGTTATTCAGAACAGGTGGATACAAATGGCCTCTAACCATTAAGCCATGGAAAAGCGATTGCTTCAGAGTTTGGGGAGGTGGTTGCAAAACCGTCATTACTTGTTAGGTGGGGAGGATAGCTTTCTTTTGAGCAAAGCGTGTATATGTGTTTTGTACTGTTTTGTAGATGTTTGCTAATAAAAATATCGCCAAAGATTAGAGACATAATCATCTAGAGGCAGTGCTGGTAGTATGGCTCTATGTGCGTGTTGTTCAAAAGTCTCTACAGCAGATTCTCTTGTTTTAGGGGTAAGACTTCGCTTTAACTAAATTCAGGATGATGCACTATTTCTATTTAATAAGGAATATTCTTGAATCTGGAGAGCAGCAGATTTGGTTAAGTCAAAAGGGTAAACGTTTTTGGGTTTTTAAAAAAATATTGATAGCCTTCTACAAATGTGATCTCATTGCCCTTTATAAACAGATATGTGCTTAGATATGTGTACTGACTCAATCAAAATACACAGAGCAATGGATAAATCAAAAAGGTAATAAAAGAAAAAAAGATTTTTTTAACTGTGAGAGAGATGTATCGCTGATCTTTTTAATTACTATATTGATGCCTATGCAGTAGGACTATTATCATTAATTTGTCTTTTCTATTAAAGTAGAGACAGAGTTTATCTAGCTCTCTTAATAAACACCAAGGAATTTCAAAGGTCACTTCTGAGGGGGAAAAAAATTTTTCCCACTGGATGTGAACTTCTCCTTTGAATTTGGCTACTGTATAGACCAGTTATCTAAGTCTCCTACCTGACTTGTTCAGCAGAGATTCTTAACGTCTTTCAAGTCACAGACTTCCTTGGGCATAGGAAGAAAGCTCTGCATCTCTTCCCCAGACTCATATACATATCATAATCCTTTGTACTCATTTATGTGTGTGGAAAGGGAAGCATATGACCTCCTAGAACCCATTCATTGGCTCTAGGTTAAGAATACTTTTTAAATGAGGAAAGTCATTTTGTCCTTCTCCAGATACTAGCAGCCTTGCTTTCTTGTAAGAGCCCTTTACAAGATTTGGCTACTTAGGTATTTTTTAGTTTTATATAGAAAAGCTGCAGTCCATATAAAAGTAGACACTATTTCTCAAGCCCACTCACTCCTTTTATAGTTAACAGAAAGTCATGTGGAATTAATGTTCTTGGTACTGATGTGCTTGTTCAAGAGGTATTTACTGGGTGCCTGCTGTATGCTGGGCACCATGTTAGAGGCTGGTGACAACAGTGGAACAACTAAAGTCCAGGCTCTCAAGGATTTTGAGATCTAGTAAAGGATTTTCTCCCAATCAGATCCAAAGAAACTTTGAAAATAATTTCATTCTTCCAAATTTGATTCAGAGGAAACCTTAAAATCTGAATCTAAATGCATAAGTTTGTTACTCCCAAAAAGTGGGTTTTCTATGAAAAAAAATTTCTCTAAAACATACCTTTAATATGAGCCAATTGCATTTATGTGTTTCATAGATTACTTGCTTTACAAAGAACTGGAACCATTAAAGTTAAAACATTAACTAGCTTCCTATTAAAGTTTATGAAAGTGAAGATAATGTATCCTCTGACATTTTTAAAGAGTAATTAAAAATGTGATTCATAGTTGAAATATCAGTTTACATATAAATTCAGAAATTTACTGGTACATATTTACTGGGACGATAATTGTCTTTTTACAAATTAAAGTTGAGTAATAATTCTCCCCTACCAATAGGAAGACCTTGTGCGAGTAAGTCTACTTTGGGTATTCTTTGTATCTCTGTGTTGACTCTACCTCACCTCAGCATGCTTGTGAAAAAAGGTCCATACCAAATGTGCCTTGAAGGAAAAGAAGTAACCTCAGTATTCTCCTGTCACGTCATTACTTGTTAGGTGGGGAGGATAGCCAGTAGTAGAGTCAGAGTGTCAACTTTTCTATGGGAGGATTCACCAGAATTACTATTGAACAGTCTGATGCTGCAAGTATGACTGATTCCCATTTGGTAAACCTCAGTACTTCCTGATAAGGGCCCTCTTTTTGGACTAACCCATCCAGAAATGTCATAGTTAAGTGCATTTCTATTTTACTTTCATCTTTTGTAAAAAAAATGTTGAATGTTTCTCATAGTCAGCACTTTTTGGAATTCTGTTATCACTTACATGGTTTCGATACTAATAGCATTCTCTTCTCATAGGCTATCCAGATTATGATTGGCGTCTTTAGTGTTTTCATGTGGCATCTCCTATTGATTTTGTATATAGGACAAATTAAAGGAGTCTTTGGGACATATGAACCTATAACTTACAAAACAGGATGTTCTGTATGGGGAATTATTGTAAGTAGAATATATTTATATTATTTAATCATTCAGTAAATAATATTCGTGCCACTAGTGGGACATAGGGAACAGTTTCTAAACAAAATTTTCAGGAGAGCTAAGTAACTAAATCCCATGTTGGTGATTTATTCAAAATCAGATTTCTTTTTTCAACAAGTATTTTTTAAACACCTTTAATTTACCAGTACTATTACAAGAGATGTAGATATAGGAGTGAACACACAATGACAACCATAGGTTGGATTGTCCTTAGATGTGTGAAAGACAGAATCTTAAGCATAATCTCCATTAGCATGGTTAATTTTCGTATTTAGGGTCTTTACCTTAGGTTCCTCACACAGTGAGTCTATACTCACAAATTTTCTAAATTTGTCATCACCTGCACTCTTCTGTGGTTTCTTACAGCCATAAGGTAGTAGGAAAGTCTGCAGAGTATGACATCCTGAAAGCCAAGTGAACAAAGAAATAGAGAAAGATCAACTATATTAAATCATGTTATGTTGTCAAATAAGACAAGGGCTGAGAATCGACCATTGGGTTTAGCAATATGGAGGCCAGTAGTAAGCATGACAAATAGTATCATCGGAAGGTGGGGCAAAAGCCTGATTGGAATTGATTTAAAAAATAATGAGAGAGACCCAGCGGTCCAGTGGTTAAAACTCTGCCTTCCAATGCATGAGGCGTGGGTTTGATCCCTGTTCAGGGAACTAAGATCCCACATGCCGTGGGGGAGGCCAAAAACTTAAAAAATGAAATAAAATTAAAAAATAAAAAATAATGAGAGGAGAGGAATTAGTCAGCAAATACAGACAACTCCTTTAAGGGCTTTGGTGTAATGTGGTATAGAGGAATGAGGTAGTAGTTGAGGGAAACTTGGGTCAGGGCAGGGTTTGCTTGTTTGTTTCAGTAGGTTGTTTCATGTTTTTTGCTGAAGGGACTGAACCAGAAGAGATAAAATTGATGATATATGAGATAAATGGGGGGAGGAAGGGATTATTAGAATCATGGACTTGGGTAGGCAAGAAATGAAGCATTTTAATACACAAATAGCTAGGAGTATGGACAGTTGATCTCTAGCAGTGGTTCTCAATTAGAAGTGATTTTTCCCCTCAGAGGACATTTGGTGATGACATTTTTGGTTTTCACAGCTGTGGGTGTACATCCAGTAAGCAGAGGCCAAGGATGCAGCTAAACATCCTCTAATGCACAAGACAGCCCCCAACAAAAAATTATCCACCTTTAATGTAAATAGTGGCCAGGCAGGTTAACAGGAGGGAAGGTAGGGGACCAGAGAGAAAGGACAAATTTTATAGGTAGGTAGTCGGGTGTTGGGAGCTTGTGGAACTTTCTTCTGATGACCTCAAATATCTCAGTAATTTAGGAAGCAAGATCATGATCTGAGAGTGTGAATGGAGAATGGATTGGTTGTTTGAGGAGAGAGAAGAGAATAGGAAGTAGTCATCTAGGAAAAGCAAGAGAGAGTATATGGATTGTGGAAAAGTAGCATGACTTTCATGCAGCATTAAGGACTCACTTAAGCTTTTAGAACATGACTGTCTAGTGAGATGGGTCAAGATGGTTATGTACATCTTTCTCAGGCCATGTTCAGCTGATGGACACAGTCATGTAGTAAGAAGGACAACTGCATTTAATCAAGATTTTGGTTTAACCATACAACTGTGATCAAACAAGAAAGGTGCAAAGGAGTTGAGAGTGTATAAAAATGAGCGTTTTTAATAGCTGACCATGGGATTGAAGCTGGTGAAGAAAAGAATATAACAGAAGTAAGGGGCTCAGATTATAGCTCCAGAGGGGGGTCAAAGGATTGTTAGAGTTGCAATACTGCAGGTTGTAAGCTAGAAAGATGGGAGGTGGTGGACAGCGTGAGATCATTAAAATTGAGATTTGAAAAGTGTTGCACCTATTCACAGAAATAAGTACAAGAGGATGAACATGGGAGTGAGTGACTGAGATAAGATAGAGTCAAAGGATTAGAGGAGAGAAATTCAAAGAACTACAAGCCCAGGTTATAAGAAAGATCATGTAAGTAATACTCTGAAATTACCAAGGATTAAGAGGTGTGAGAGAAAAGGTTAGAAAAGAATTAAAATCACCTAGAAATAGAAGAGTGACCAAGGGGTCAGTAGATGACTTCAACCAGAAGGGATAGTGGGTGATAGAATCTGGTGACATCTGATTCAAAGCTGGAGGAGAAAGAATGGTTGGAAGTAACAGCCTTCCGATGATACTATTTGTCATGCTTACTACTGGCCTCCATATTGCAGTACAGTACTTTGAGTTTGAGATGATGATGACAGAAGCATATCCAAGTAGAAAAGTCATTAGAACATTAGAACAACAGGCTTGGAGTTTGGGAGAGACAGAGCAGTTAACTAATAGATATGTGATAGCATCTTCTCCGTTACACATAAAGAAACTAAAGAACGGGGAAGTTAAGAAACTTGTCCAAGGGGTCACACAGTTAGTGAATATGAAAGGTAGTATCTGAACAAAGGCAGTCTAGCTCTGGATTTATGGTATGAGAAGTATTTTTCAGAGGCATGAACAGCCAGCACAGAAACTACATTTATTTTCAGGCTTAGTACCAAATCATCATCCTCATATGTATTTGAAAGTACCTTTCCAATAGCAACAAAAGGGATCTGCTATATTTATCCCAGAAATCACAATCACCTTATACTTCCGAGTGAAATGTGTCTCTTTTTGAATTTATTCATTCTTCCATCTGATACTATAGCAGTTTCTGTGTGAGCTTTTTACACACGTAAATTTAAGTAAGTTTGTAATTAATAATGGCTGTTTTAATGATGAGAATCGCTTGATAAAATCTCCTGGTAGCCCTCTTATCATTGGAGACAGAATAGCTAAATCTCGTCGACTGAAGAGTTTGGATAGTGAGCTGTGCCAGAGACTCTAGCGAAGAGGATGAGGATGAAGCGTTGCAAGAATTGAGACAAGACGGCTGAGTGATGAAGGTCAAGAATGAAAGCTAGGAAAGCGAAGCAGAAGACACAGGCACATAGGAATGCCTGCGGAAGTCAAACGGTGAAAGAGGCTTATTTATTCTTCTGTTTCCCTTTTCCTTGACTCTCACATTAGGAGCTCCTTCCATGACCATATCTGCACTTACTAAAGATAACAATGCAGGTGAGGGCAGCGTGCCCTCTGGGCTTTTCCACAATCTGGGCAGAGGGCCGATCTCCATGTGCTTCCTCTCTGCTGCTTCAGGTTTTCCTGGGTTCTTAGCTGAGAGAACCGCATAAGGACTGGGCACTTTTCTTGGTGCTGTGACTTGGCTCAAGACTGGACCTCACTACAGGCCTCTACCATAACTACACATCTTAAAGACAGTTTCCAAGATCTTTTAGGTATCTTAAAATCTTAAACTTGGAGGAGACAGGATGGCAGAATAGAAAACGTGAGCTCATCTCTTCTCACAAGCACACCAAAACCACAACTAACTGCTGAACACCCATCGATAAAAAAGAGTGGAACCTACCAAAGAAGATATTCTGCATCAAAAGACATAAAGAAGAAACCACAACGAGACAGCAGGAGGGGCACACTCGTGATATAGTCAAATCCCATACCACCCAGGTGGGTGGCCCACAAACTGGAGAATAAATATATCACAGAAGTTCTCCCACAGCAGTGAGAGCTCTAAGCCCCACATCAGGCTCCCCAGCCTCGGGGTCTGGCATCAGGAGGAGGAGCCCCCAGAGCATTTGGCTTTCAAGGCCAGTGGGGCCTGATTGCAAGAGCTCCACAGGACTAAGGAAAACAGAGACTCCACTCTTGGAGGGCACACACAAGGCCTTGTATGCACCAGGACCCAGGTTAAAAGCAGTGACTTCATAGGAGCCTGGGCCAGACCTACCTGCTGGTCTTAGAGGGTCTCTTCGGTAAGCAGGGAGTGTCTGTGGCTCACTCTGGGGTCATAAAAGCGGGTGGCAGACATATCAGGGAGTATTCATCTGCATGAGCACTCCTCAAGGCAACATCTTGCTTTGGTCATTAGCGCCAAGGCCTGGCCCCACTGAACAGCCTGTAGGCTCCAGTGTTGGCATGCCTCAGGCCAAACAACTAACTAGGCGGGGGCCACAGCCCCACCCACCTGCAGACAGGCTGCCTAAAGACATCCTGAGCCTACAGCCACGTCTAGACATGCCCCTTGACACAGTCCTGCCCACCAGAGGACCAAGACCCAGCTCCACCCCGCCAGTGGGCAGGCACTGGCCCCTCCTGCCAGGAAGCCTGTACAAGCCTCTAAACCAGCTTATTAACACACTAGGTGGCAGACACCAGAAGCAAGAAAACTATGATTCTGCAGCCTGCAGAAATGACTCCACAACACAGATCAGAAACTACGCTGGGACCAGCTGGCCCCTGGCCCTTGGATGATGAGAGGGGAGTGTACTGCTGGGATACATAGGACATCCCCTACAGAGGGCCGCTTCTCCAAGGTCGATAAATGTAGCTAACCTACCATGTACATAAAAATACAAATAGAAATTTAAACAAAATGAGACAGCAAAGGAGTGTGTTCCAGAGAAAGAAACAAGATAAAACCCCAGAAGAACAACTAAGTGAAGTGGAGATAAGCAGTCAGTCACACAAGAAGTAGTTCAGAATAATGATTGTAAGTATGACCCAAGAACTCAGGGAAAGTATGTACAGAGGGAAAAGTTACAAGAAGTTTTTAACAAAGAAAATATAAGGAACAACAAACAGAGTTGAAGAATATAATAACTGAAATGAAAAACTTACTAGAGGAATCAAAAGCAGAATAAATGAGGCGAAAGAACGGTTCAGTGAGCTGGGAGACAGAGTGGTTGGTGGAAATCACTGCCATGGAAAAGAATAAAGAAAAAAGAATGAAAAGAAATGACAGTTTAAGAGACCTCTGGGACAACATCAAATGCACCAACATTTGCATTATAGGGGTCCCAGAAGGAAAAGAGAAAGAGAAAGGGCCAGAGAAAATATTTGAAGAGATAATAGCTGAAAACTTCCCTAAAGGGGGAAGGGAAGCAGTCACCCAAGTCCAGGAAGCGCAGAGAGTCCCAAGGAGGAACATGCCAAGACACATAGTAATCAATTGACAAAAAGTAAAGATAAGAGAAAATATTAAAAGCAACAGGGGGAAAGCAGCAAATAACATACAAGGGAATTCCTGTAAAGCTATCAGCTGATTTTTCAGGAGAAACTCAGCAGGACAGGAGGGAGTGGCATGATGTATTTAAAGTGATGAAAGGGAAAAACCTACAACCAGGAATACCCTACCCAGCAAGGCTCTTGTTCACATCTGATGGATAAATCAAAAGCTTTACACACAAGCAGAAGCTAAAAGAATTCAACACCACCAAACGTGTTTTACAACAAAGGCTAAAGGAATTTGTCTAGGCAGAAAAGAAAAGGCCACAACTAGAAACAAGAAAATTACAAAATGGGAAAGCTCACTGGTAAAGGCAAACATACAGTAAAAGTAGGAAATCATCCACACACAAATATGATATCAAAACTAGTAATTGTGAGAGAAAGAAAGTACAAATAGAGGATATTTTAAATGCACTGGAAATTAAGAGGTGAGCAATTTAAAACAATCGTGGATATATACATAGACTGCTATACCAAAAATGTATAATACATATACACACAAAAAAGAAAAAGGAATCCAAACATAATGCTAAAGAAGAGAACAAAAGAGGAAAGAAAACAAAAAAAGACCTACAAAAACAAATCCAAAACAATTAACAAAATGGCAATAAGAACAAACATATCAATAAGTACCTTAAATGTAAGCAGATTAAATGGTCCAACCAAAAGAAATAGACTGGCTGAATGGATACAAAAACAAGACCTGTATATATGTTGTCTACAAGAGACCCACTTCAGATCTAGAGACACATACAGACTGAAAGTGAGGGGATGGAAAAAAGGGATTCCATGCAAATGGAACTCAAAAGAAAGCTGGAGTAGCAATACTTATATCAGACAAAATAGACTTATACTAAAGACAGTTACAAGGAACAAAGAAGGACACTACGTAATGATCCAGGGATCAATCCAAGAAGAAGATACAACAATTATAAATATATAATACATGCACCCAACATAGGAGCGCCTCAGTATGTATAAGGCAAATGTTAACAGACATAAAAGGAAAAATTGACAGTAGCACAATAATAGTGGGGGACTTTAACACCCCACTTACATCAATGGACAGATCACCCAGACAGAAAACCAATAAGGAAACAGGCCAGACACATGGACATTAAATGACACATTAGGCCAGACAGACTTAACTAATATTTATAGATCATTCCATCCAAAAGTAGTAGAATACACATTCTTTTCGAGTGCACGTGGAACATTCTCCAGGAGAGATCACATGCTGGGCCACAAAGCAGGCCTCGGTGAACTTAAGAAAATTGAAATCATATCAACCATCTTCTCTAATCACAAGGCTATGAGATTAGAAATAAACTACAAGAAAAAAACTGCAAAAAACACAAACATGGAGGCTAAACAATATGCTACTAAACCAACAGATCACTGAAGAAATGCGAGGAAATAAAAAAAAATCCTAGAGACAAATGAAAACAAAAACATGACGATCCAAAAAACCTATAGGACGCAGCAAAAGCAGTCCTAAGAGGAAAGTTTATAGTGAAACAAACTTACCTCAGGAAACAAAAATCTCAAACAACTAACCTTATGCCTAAAGCAACTAGAGAAAGAAGAACAAACAAAACCCAAAGTTAGTAGAAGGAAAGAAATCATAAACATTAGAGCAGAAATAAATGAAATAGAGACTAAGAAAACAATAGAAAAGATCAATGAAATGAAAAGCTGATTCTTTGAAAAGATAAACAAAATTGATAAACCTTTAGCCAGACACAAGAAAAAAGAGGAGAGGCCCCAGATCAATAAAATTAGAAAATTGGAGAAGTTAAAACTGACACCACAGACATACAAAGGCCCATAAGAGACTACTACAGGCAACTAAGTGCCAATAAAATGGACAACCAAGAAGAAATGGGCAAATTCTTAGAAAGGTACAATCTCCAAAGATTGAACCAAGAAGAAATAGAAAATATGAACAGACCAATTACAAATACTGAAATTAATCTGTGATTTTAAAACTTACGATAAGCAAAAGTCCAAGACCATATGGCTTCACAGGTGAATTCTACGAAACATTTGGAGAAGAGTTAACACCTAATCCTCTGGAACTATTCCAAAAAATTGCCGAGGAAGGAACACTTCCAAACTCACTCTTTGAGGCCATGATCACCCTGATACCAAAACCAGATAAAGATACCACACAAAAAAAGAAAATTACAGGCCAATATTACTGATGAACATAGACACAAAACTCCTGAACAAAATACTAGCAAACTGAATCCAACAATACATTAAAAGGATCATACACCATGATCAAGTGGGATTTATCCCAGGGATACAAGGATTTTTCAATATCCACAAATCAATCAGTGTGATACATTATATTAACAAATTAAAGAGTAAAAACTATACGATCATCTCAATAGATACAAATGAACTTATTTACAAAACAGAAATAAACTCACAGACAGAGAAAACAAACTTATGGTACCAAAGGGGAAAGGGAGGGGGTGAAGGATAAATTAGGAGTTTGGGATTGATGTATACACACTACTAAATATAAAGTAGATAACCAACAAGGACCTACTGTGTAGCATGGGTAACTGCACTTAATATTCTGTAGTAACCTATAAGGGAAAAGAATCTGAAAAAGAATATATATATATATTTATATATATATATATATATATATACACACACACATATATGCATATATAACTGAAGCACTGTGCTGTATACCTGAAACTAAGACAACATTGTAAATTATACTTCAATAAAAAAATTGTTCTAATTTTTACAAAAGATGATAATGCAAGATGTCTCCCTATTTTCTGGTTTCAGAAACTTGGGAGAGAAATTTCACGTGTTTTACTGGGCCTCTACCCCTTGGAATTGTGTATTGCTTTCACATACACGATCTTCGGCTGTGTTGGTTTGGTAAGTTTTGATGTAACCCTCTGGCAAATCTAGAGATGTAGATTTCTAGTAAGCACACTCTAGGAGGAGATGAAGTGTTCTGATGCAATATGTTTGGAACTAATAAAAATAGAATTTGTGATAGTATTTACTTTTTAAATTTTTTCTTTTTTGTTTATAAAATTACAAAAGTAACATGTGAAACTGAATATTAAAATGTAAAAAAATTGTAGAGTAAAATGTTGTTCTCCTCTTAATATAGTCCCCATCATGCTCACATATCAAAATCTATACAAAAAGGCATGCACACACATACACACACTTTTCTTTCTTACTAATTGTGTGATCATCTTAGTTTGTTACATGCTTTTTTCCTCAGCTGTCATAAACATCTTTCCATTGTAAGCATATGTAAACAATGCCTTTTAATAGCATCATGGTTTTCCTTAGTATTTATTTTAACATTTCCTTTATTGCTGCTGCATATTTAACTTCTTTCCAGTTTAAGTTACAAACAGTGATGCAGTGAACATCCCACTACATATATCTTTGCATACAAGGCTAGTAATGTCTGTAGGTGGTTGCTTCCTAGAAGTGTAATTGCAAGTTTAATAACATCCCAAAATGCTGTGTTAATTCACAATCCCACAAAAGTTGATGAGACGTTTCCTCTCAACCTTAAAAAAGCGAGATATCTAACACTCATTCATTCTTTCACAAATACTTATGGAGGGCCTGTTATTTACTAGGCAGTGTAATAGGCACTCAGGTTGCAGTGATTAACAAAACAACATCCCAGCCATCAAGCAGCCTGCACTCCAATGGGAGAGAAAGACAATAAACAAACAAATATATAATAATTTCAGGAAGCGGAAAAGTGTTGTAGAGTAAAACAAAACACAGTAAGGAGGTAAGGCAAAGATTATGTTACATAGGATGGTAAGGGAAGACCCTCTGAGCAGAGACTAACTGAAGTGCATAAGTAACAATGAGACTACATGAAAAAGGATTTTCTAAGAAAAGGGAATGGTGGGGCTTCCAGAATGGCTGGGTGAGGACATGGCAGATTTCCCTAAAAAGAAATTATAAAACTGGATAGGGCTTCCCTGGTGGCGCAGTGGTTGAGAGTCCGCCTGCCGATGCAGGGGACACGGGTTTGTGCCCCGGTCTGGGAAGATCCCACGTGCCGCGCAGCAGCTGGGCCCGTGAGCCATGGCCGCTGAGCCTGAGCGTCCGGAGCCTGCGCATCCGCAACGGGAGAGGCCACAACGGTGAGAGGCCCGTGTACCTCAAAAAAAAAAAAAAAAAAAAACTGGACAAAATTGTCAATAAACGACCTTTTAAAGATTCTGGAAATTTACCAAAGAATATAACAAATTGAGAAGTGTTTGTTTAGGAAAAGTTACTGAACCTTGGGTAAGAACAGTGGATGTCTGTGACATTTTAGCTTGGAGCGGCTCTAGTTCCTTCCAGCTTGCCCCCTCAGCCCCAGGTTCCTTTTTGCAGAAGTTTACCTGGGTGAGTCAGACTGTGAGGACCACTGCTGGAGAGGGCTTATTTTATTTGGAGCAGAGCAAAGAAAGTTTTATGACCAGGGGTATTAAAACAATAATGATCTCCTTTGCAGACAATCTGGAAAAGCCAATATAACACCTAGCCTAACTAAGATTGCGATATTTGTTGAGGCAAGAAATTGGCAACCAGCCAGAAACTTAACAGGGAGATTCTGAGAAAAAGGTAGCCAAAGTGGGCCTTGATAGTACCCTATTTATCCCTTGTGGCCTGGAATATTACAAATTTGGATGAGAGTGGGCATGCACTAAGGAGACTGGAGAGGGCCCCAGTGAGCTCTCACTCCTGGCTGAATAAGAGGCCTCGCAAACACAAAATAAAAGCTGTGACAGATTTACAAATGGCCTAAACTTTGAATACCTTCCTTAAGCTCTACTGATTCATTGACAAAGTGTGGTAGTCTGACTAGCTTAAGATGTATATTACTTTGCTGGGGCTGCCATAACAAACTACCACAGACTGGATGGTTTAAACAACAGAAACTTATTTTCTCACAGTTCTGGAAGCTGGAATAATTCTAAGATCAAGGTGTTGGCAAGTGTTGGTTTCTTCAGAGGCCTCTTTCCTTGCCTCTTGGATGACTTTCTTCTCTCTGTGTCATCACATGGTCTTCCCTCTGTGTGTGTCTGTGTCCTAATCCCCTCTTCTTATAAGGACATCAATCATATTGGATTGTGGCCCACCCTGATGACTTCATTATGACTTCATTACTGCTTTAAAGACCCTGTCTCCAAATACAGTCACATTCTGAGGCACTGGAGGTTAGGACTTTAACATGAACTTGAGAGGAAACACAGTTCAGCCCATAACAAGGTGTTTAAGCATGACCTCTAAGCAGTCATTGGCTGACCACTTATTCTGACCCAGGGGAGAACCCTAGGAGACCAGGGTTAAAAATAAAAACAATAATTAAAAACTAGAAAAAAGTAAGCAGACATATCAGAGGCCAACACACTGCAGGGGACACAGACTCCACTAGAATTAGTACAGGCAGGTCACAAAGGAAAGCAATAACAACCACTCCAGAGGGAAGCTGAGGCAATCAGAATCCAGTCACTAAAATATGTTATCTAAAATATTCATTTTTCAACAACAACATTTGACATGCAAAGGACAGGCAATAGTGTCCCGTACACTTGAAAAAAAAAGTCATCAATAGATACAGTTTTTTTGAGGTGACAGGAGAACAAATGTTGGACTTCACAAAGAAAGACTTCAAAGAATTAAAGGAAAACATGTTTAAAGAATTAATGGATGACGCAGTGACTCATCAAATAAGAGAGTCAATGTCTATTACCTTGATTGTGGCAATGGTATCACTGTTTGTATATATCAAATAGTACACATGAAATATAGGCAGTTCCTTGTATATCAATTATGCCTCAACGAAGCTGTTAATCTTTTAATAAATAAGAATATCAATAAAAGAGAGTGAAATTATTTAAAAGCACCAAATGGAAATTCTAGAATTTAAAAATGCAGTTACTGAAACGAAAAACCCACTAGAGGAGCTCAAGAGCAAATCTGAGCTGACAGAAAGCAAAATCAGCAAACATGATAGACTAATATAGATCATCCAGTCTGAAGAACAGAAAACAAAAATGGGCAGAGCCTCTGAGATTTGGGGGACACCATCTAGTGCACCAACATATGCATAATGAGAATACCAGAAGGTGGGGGGGACAAGGAAAAAACTTGAAGAAGTAATGGCCCAAAATTTCCCAAATTTGAAGAAAAATTCTATTCTATCCATCTAAGAAGCTCAGTGAGCTCCAGTTAGAATAAACACAAAACGACTCACTCCTAGATGCCTCAGAGCCAAATGGATAAAAGAAAATCTCGAAAGCAGCAGGAGAAAAATGACTTCATGTGCAGTGTCACCACAATAACAGCTGACTCATCAGAAACAATGGAGGCCTAAAGGTAGGAGGATGTTATGTTCAAGTACTGGAGGAAAAAAACAGTCAAGCATGAGTTCTATATCCTTTAAAACTATCCTTCAAAAATGAAGGTGAAATAAAGACATACACAAAGATTACAAAGGCACAGAGGAAGGGGAAGGAATACAGCTACATGTGAACAAAGTTTCTGTATTTTACTGGAATTAAATTAGCATTCCTCTGAAGCAGATTGTGATAAGTTAAAATGCATATTGTAATCCCTGACCAGTGACTAAGAAAATTCCCAAAATTATAGCAAAATAAAATTAACAAAGTTAAGATAATACACAGAAAGTATTTAATTTAAAAAAAAAACAAGGAAGAACATAAAAGACATGAGACATACAGAAAATAGCAAAGCATCAGACGTAAATCCAGCCATTTCAAAAATAACATTAAAATAAAACTACAATGAGATGTTAAGTACCTAACAGAATGACTAAATTTCAAAGTACAGTTCTAAGTGATGGTAATGACTATGGATAAAAGAAATTTCTCACACACTCCTAATTGGCATATAAATTACTGCAACAACTTTGAAAATCTTTGGGGCATTATTTACTGAAGGTTAAGCTGTGCATACCCGATCAGTAATTTCAGTCCTTGTTATATACCCAACAGAAATGTGTGTACACATGTAGCAAGATATACTTCCAGGGAAAAAAATAAACATATATATCAGTATTATTCATAATGGTCCCAAAGTGGAAATGCATTCAGTGAGAGGTGAATATATTGAGAAAACAATTCTACATAGAAATTAAAATGAGCAATAACTACACTTAACAGCATAGATCAATCTCATATATATAATGTTGAATATTGAAAGGCAAATTCAAAAGAATGCATACTTTTTTATTCCATTCATAGGAAGTTTGAAATCAGGCAAAACTAAAGCTAAACTATAATGTTTAGGGAGGGATGGAAGCTGTTGGTAAAATTAGAAAGAAAAGACAGGATTGATTACCTAAAAGTCAAAACGGCATTACTTTCAAGGGAAGGAATGGGTAATAATTGGGAATGTCACGACAAGGTGACTTTTGGGGTGCCGGCATCTGTTCATGTTGCAGAAGACCATAAATATTTTATTATAAAAGTCTGGGAGGAAAAAAAAAGTCTGGGAGGGGGCTTCCCTGGTGGCGCAGTGGTTGAGAGTCCGCCTGCCGATGCAGGGTACACGGGTTCGTGCCCCGGTCCGGGAAGATCCCACATGCTGCGGAGCGGCTGGGCCCGTGAGCCATGGCCGCTGAGCCTGCGCGTCCGGAGCCTGTGCTCCGCAACGGGAGAGGCCACAACAGTGAGAGGCCTGCGTACCAAAAAAAAAAAAAAAAAAAAAAAAAAAAAAAGCCTGGGAGTGTACCAAAAGTTACAGGTGGTTCAACAGCAAGTAAGAGAGTGGGTTGAGGTAGAGATGGAACAGAAAGAGGACAAATGGCACTTTAACGTTTTATTCTATAAACATCAGTATTGCTTATATTTTTAAAAAACTAAGTACTTACTACATGTATGATTTTAGGAATCATAATGTGATTTATAAGAAGTTAATTTTTTTTTCAGTGTCACAAAAATGAAGATGATCATACAACTGTTACAGAGGAAGCTGAGAGTGCTTTTTAAAAACCTTAGAGGGGCTTCCCTGGTGGCGCGGTGGTTGGGAGTCCGCCTGCCGATGCAGGGGACGCAAGTTCGTGCCCCGGTCCGGGAAGATCCCACATGCCGCGAAGCGGCTGGGCCCATGAGCCATGGCCACTGGGCCCGCGTGTCCGGAGCCTGTGCTCGGAAACGGGAGAGTCCACAACAGTGAGAGGCCCGTGTACCGCAAAAAAAAAAAAAAAAAAAACCTTAGGAATGTGAGAATTTTCCCGGTGCTCTTACCTGATGTGAGCCCTGATGATATATCTGTGTAACAAGGCTGCTACGAAGTCCACAGATTTTGTGCAAGAGAAAATACAAAACAAGTTGAATTTTTCTGTTCAGCATTTCAGAAAATTCTTCACACATATTTTTGTAGGCTCCAATTGGAAAGCTTTTCCCTAATTAAATATGGTATTATTACAAGGAAGAATTTATTTTCCTGGTACTCTGAAGAGCTGTCACCTCTTCCTAATGGAGCTTTTGTAAGAGACCATAAAAAAAAAGATTTGTGACTGTCTCTAGAGTACAAGCTACACAGGCTTGGAGCATGATATTGTATAATTCTCAGGAGAATTTTAAATAATTTATGCCTCTACACGTAAAGAGTACATTTCAGTCTGAGTTCTTCTACCTGAGCTAGCTACCTGAGCAAAGTAGGAATCAAAAGTCATCCAATTCAGTCCCTTCATTGACTGCTCCTCTCATTAAAGTTCCTTTCTGCCCTGAAAGTCTCTGCTGTTCTTTCTTCCCTTTCATTCCCCCTTATTTCTTCTCATTGCTTGGATCACCTGTTCAATTGCTTTTCAAAGCAAACAGGCTGCTTTTCCATACTAAGGAAAATGTCCCAAGGATCTGTTGTGAATTCAGATTCATCCTTTCTTCATATGTAGAAAAGAACTTCAGAAAGCCTTGCTCAGCAATACGACTCATGCCAGTGAATGTGTGTAGCTCTCCTTTAAATGTGCTGCTGTTTCTTATTTGTTCATTTTCTGCCTTGTCTCTCAAGAGGTTTCATCAATTGTTATCTAATAATACAAATTAAGTTTTTGTGGTTCTAAGAATGTTAAGCTTAGCTTACATACATTACTTGAGTGTCCACAGTGTGCCAATGAATATATTAAACTTTGACGTATCGAAAAGTAATAAGGTGCTTCATCACGAAGAGTTCTTATTTTAAGGGAGGAAACAAACAGGTAACAAATCAGTACTGCAGTGTGATACGTGTATTAACAGAAGTATGAGAAAAGTAGCACAGAAAAGATAATGAGCCTTCTATTGGGAAATAAGGAATAAAGTTTTACGAAGAATGTGACCTCTGAGCAGGGGATTAATCATAGTTTACCAGGCAGATTGCAAGGTGGGCGGACATTTGGAATAGAAAGATTAGCTCATGCAAAAACAGAAATGTGAAAAAGATCGTAGTATATTCCAGTAGCTAAAATAAATATATATCATTAAAACATAATAACAGGGAGGAATAGGTTAAGAGTGAGAGTTGGAGAAGTAGGAAGAGACCAGGTGATAGAGTCAGATCATCAAAGACGATGACTAAAGTGTTGAACTGCACCTCACAGACGGGGAGACCACTGAAGAGCTTTTTTTTTTTTTTTTTAATAAATTTATTTATTTTTGGCTGTGTTGGGTCTTCGTTGCTGCGCGCAGCCCTTCTCTAGTTGCAGTGAGCGGGGGCTACTCTTCGTTGTGGGGCGCAGGCTTCTCATTGCAGTGGCTTCTCTTGTTGTAGAGCACGGGCTCTAGGCACGTGGGCTTCAGTAGTTGTGGCTCGTGGGCCCTAGAGCACGGGCTCAGTAGTTGGGGCGCACGGGCTTAGTTGCTCCATGGCATGTGGGATCTTCCCAGACCACGGCTAGAACCCGTGTCCCCTGCATTGGCAGGCGGACTCTTAACCACGGCACCACCAGGGAAGTCCCCCCCGAAGAGCTTTTAAGGAGGGAAATGATAAGCTTGGATTTATACTTGAAAAAGTATTAAATAGACGGAAATGCATTAGAAAGGACAAATTTGATAAGAACAACTAGAGTGTGTGTGTGAGAGTAATGGATAACTACAGCAGCGACTCAGGCAAGCAGTGAAAAAAGGGTAAGTTTTAGTTTTGTTGACTGATTAAACATAAAGTATGAAGGGAAAAAGAAGAATCTAAAATGATCCCCCCATTTCTCAATTGGGTGACACCTGCAATGATACAAAATCTAGAAGACACAACAGGATTGAATAAAGTGATAAATTCCATTCAGAATAAGTTGAGTTTGAGATAACTATGAGATATTCAAGTAGAGATGTCGGGCTTCCCTGGTGGCACAGTGGTTGAGAGTCCGCCTGCCGATGCAGGGGACATGGGTTCGTGCCCCGGTCTGGGAAGATCCCACATGCCGCGGAGCGGCTGGGCCCGTGAGCCATGGCCGCTGAGCCTGCGCATCCGGAGCCTGTGCTCTGCAACGGGAGAGGCCACAGCAGTGACAGGCCCGCGTACCACACACACACAAAAAAATTAAGAGCCAGCCTCTGAAATTGAATGAAAAAGGAAAATAGATTAATGCTACACACACACACACACACACACACACACACACATATAGAAGTTCTAATGTCTGATAACGGTATCTCCCTACTTACCAGACAATGAGACTCATTCAAAAATAGAGATTTAGGCAAAATGACTTCATATTGCAATGGCAACTTGAGCTGTGCTAACCAAAGGAAGAAAGCATGGCATATTTGTAGGACGGCAAGTAGTTTGATGAAGATGAACCATGGTGTCTGTTGGAGAGAAGGTGGGAAGCGAGGCTACACAGTAGACAAGGGGAGAATATGATACAATTTGAATGACACTCTAAGGCATTGGAATTTCAGCCTGTCTGTGGTGGCCCACTGTGGAAACACAGTAAGAAGCATCATCAGGCTTTTGGTTAGTTCCTTGTAGCTGGAATGTGGAGGATCTGAGGTGGCTGTTACTCTAAACATGGGTTATCTAGGTTAGACAATAACTGCAGTTTTCTAGAGGAGAGATGATGCATATTCCAACTCGAATAGTGGGAGATGAAGACAAGGAGGAAACGCTGGCCATGTACGTGGAAGAGAAAATCAACAGGATTTGGAGATTGGTTATATTTGCAAGTGACACCAGTGCTGGGGTTTGGGAGTTAGCTGGAATAGAGGGAAAAGAAAAGCTTTACAGGAAAATGATGAATTTACATTGGATTGTTCTTTATCTGAGGTGCTTTTGGACAATCTACGTAGAAACATTTATTAGGAAGTTGGAAGTATGAGACTAGGAATTTAGTAGAGAATTCTAACCTGGTAATTCAGCTTTTATTTTTATTTTTCTATTTTTTTAACATCTTTATTGGGGTATAATTGCTTTACAATGGTGTGTTAGTTTCTGCTTTATAACAAAGTGAATCAGTTATACATATACATATGATCCCATATCTCTTCCCTCTTGCAGTAATTCAGCTTTGAAGGTAGTGCACTCCATATATACAAATGGCATTTCCAGTCCAAAAAGCTCAGATCCAGCAATCAAATGTCCACCAGAAACCAGGTATAAAATATTACAAAGGAATGGCCAGATGGTGTCTTAGAGAACCCAGGCCCCACCTAACGGCCTTAAAATCAGAGTTAAAAAAAACCAAATCACAATATTAGTCAAATAACAAAACCTCTTAAAGTTTGTAAACTAAACTGTTTAGTCCAAGGGTCTTTCTAATTGTGATTCCTTACAAGAGGGAAAATAGAAGGGACCCTAGGGAAGAATATCATTTAAGACCAAAATATAAGGCCATGGAAAGGAGTCCACAAGGAGTCCACAGAGAACTAGGAGAGAGTCAAATGTTGGAAACTAAAGGAAAAGACAGACATGGTGAAAAAGCAAGTTGTTTTAGCCATAATTACTTAAATGAGCCTTAATCGTTTATTTTTAATTTCTATAATTTACAGTAACACTTAAGCATAGATTCTAATACTACCCAGCCACATATGTTCTAAATTTGACTAAAAAAGTAAATATTCCTATCTTATCATATATATAATCAATCTTTATCGCTTGCGCTCATTTAGCACCTATGTAGGCATCCACCCTTGTTTTAGACCCTGGGTGTAAACAAAGACAGACAAGACCCCGACTCTAACGGAGCTGAAGGAGAGGATAAATGATACATACGTTTGTTTGTTTGTTAATGAGTTAGCAAGAGAATTTTGGAAGGGTGGCATTAGAAAATGCATTTTGGGAAATGAACAGGATGATGGGAAGAGAGGTGGGGTAGGCAGTTGGCACTATTTTAGATAGGAAGTAAATGCTTTTCTAAGAAGGTGATTTTTCAAGCCATTTTCCGAGTCAGAAGACAAGTGCTCTGAGCAGAGGAAATAGAACAAAATCCTGAGAAGGGAAAAGGATTGGCTGGTTTGAGAGGATGGTGTGTCTAGAACTCATTGATTAAAAAAGGAAGGTGATTAAGGATGAAGCTGGAAAGATAGGCAGAACCAGCTCACCTAGTGCCTTTTTGGCCTTGTTGTTAAGATTTTATGTAAGTGTAGAGAAAAGGCATCAAGAAAATGAGCTGAAAGAGGGAAGAGGTTTATAGGAGAGTGAAAAGATCTAGAAGAGCTCTAGCCAATAGAAATATGAGCTATGTGTGTAATTTAAAATTTTCTAGTAGCCACACAAGAAAGTAAACAAACAGATGAAATTAATTTTAATAATATATTCCCTTAACCAAATATCTCAAAACTATTTAGATATTTTACATTCTTTTTATATCAAGTCTTGAAAATTTGGTGTGCATTTTACACTTAAATGCACACCATTTTACACTTAAAATACATGTCAGTTCAGACGAACTACATTTCAGAGGCTTAACTGCCACATGTGGCTAGCGGCTGCTGGTTTGGGCAGTATGGGTCTTGAAGTTTCAGCAGAATTCACAGAAAATGTATTCAGCATTCACCCTACCCGAGGACTCTTGGTTCCAGAGAACCAAGTGCTTAGAAAAGTATTGCCCTCAAAACAAAGCAAGGTTTTTCAGGCCAAGGAGGCACAGAATGTTTCTTGTGAAGAGGTTAAAGACGTAAAGGCGACTGTGCCCAATAAAAGGCAGATTTCAGAGGACACAGTCCCACTGTATCCTCACTTCCGTTGATGACTTCAGTTTTTCCCTCTCTTCTGGATCACTCCCACAAGTGTGTAAAGCATGTTAATATTTCTCCTGTTTAAAACAAAACAAAAACCTCTTGACTACTTCTCCCTCTACCTATGACTCCATTTCTTTCCTTTCCTTAAAAACAAAACTCAAAAATAATTTTCCATATTGACTATTCGCAAATATCTATTTGTTTCAGAAAGAATTTAATAACATAAATTAAGAGTGTGGGGCTTCCCTGGTGGCGCAGTGGTTAAGAATCTGCCTGCCAATGCAGGGGACACGGGTTCGAGCCCTGATCCAGGAAGATCCCACATACCGTGGAGCAACTAAGTCCATGAGCCACAACTACTGAGCCTGTGTTCTAGAGCCCACAAGCCACAGCTACTGAAGCTCGCACACCTAGAGCCCGTGCTCCACAACAAGAGAAGCCATGGCAATGTGACGCCCGCGCACTGCAACAAAGAGTAGCCCCCGCTCACCACAACTACAGAAAGCCCGCGCGCAGCAATGAAGACCCAATGCAGCCAAAAATAAATAAATAAATTTATAAAAAAAAAAAAAGGAATGTAGTAACATACAAAACAGAAAAAAAAAATCCTGTCCATGGGGAACTGACATTCTAGTCGTGGGAAATAAACACTAGACAAGTAAACAAGTAAAATGTATTACTATGCTGAGACTAAAGAACAAGGAATCTGCTTCTGCCATCAGTCTGCCTCTAATAAAGTCATGGGGCTACAACTGGGTGTCGTCCTTGCCAATCACACCTGCCCCGGGAGAAGGTGCAAACGAGGCCACCTTGAGGTAGACTCCTGATTATGAGAAAATATCTCCTGGTTCCAGTTACTATTGCTGTGTAAGAAACACCCCAAAACTTCATGGTGTAAAAAACCATTTCATTATGCTCACAGACTCTGTGGCACAGAACTTGGACATGGCATAGTGGAGAGAGGTTGTCTCTGCTCCATGATTTCTGGGACCTCTCCTAAGAAGACTCAAAGTTGGCAGTGGTCTGACAGGTGGAAGCTAGAATCATCTGGAAGTATCTTTGCTCATGCCTGTCAGACAATGTGGGTTGTCAGCTGGGACATCAGTTGGGCTGTCAGCTGGAACACCTTCACTGGACTCTCTGTGTGGTCTCTCCACATGGGATGATTTGGGCTTCCTCACTGCATGGCAATTAAGCTCCAAGAGTGAGCACCCCATCATAGCCAGGCAGAAGCACGTGGCATTCTTATGATCTAGGCTTAGAAGTCCCAGAGCAACAGTTCTGCCATACTCTTTTGGCCAAGGCAATCACAAAGGTCCTACTACTCAAGGGAAACAGTGTCAAGGTCACACTGGAAGAAGAACACATGTATGGGAGATACCATTGCAGCCAACTTTTTTTTTTTAATAGTTATTTATTTGGCTGCACTGGGTCTTAGTTGTGGCTCGAGGGATCTTTGTTGCCACGTGCAGAATCTTTTAGTTGTGGCTGTGGGATCTGGTTCCCTGACAAGGGATCAAACCCGGGCCGCCTGCGTTGGGAGCATGGAGTCTTAACTGCTGGACTACCAGGGAAGTCCCACAGCCAGCTTTTAAAAATGTAATCTCCTACACCTTCTGTGTCTGATTTCTAAGAACAAAAATGTGGGGTATCTAGATCTACCCACAGTCATCTCACAGGCAGAGAACTAAAACAACTCAAGCAGAGAGTGATAATATCTGAGTGTTGTGTAATATGTTATTTTGAAGAGAAAATAAAGGAGCAGCAGAATAACCAAGTAAGCAAAGTTATAATCAATAACTTTGATAAGTCCTGCTCTGTGTGGAAGGCATACAGTTTCTTAACAACATGAAATTTCTGCCTCGGGACTTATTTTTAAAGAATGGAAAATTAGGCCTAGGCTAAAGAAAGGATTTCTTTTTTATTTAGGTCAAGTGCCTAAAACACAGAGGCAGAGTGGTATAGGTGAAGGTATACCTGCTTTGGAGGCAGAGTCGTGGATTTGAATTCTCTCTCTGCCTGTCTCCAACTGCCCGTCCCTGAACACTTTCCTTCACCTCTAAAAACCAGGGCAGTAGGATTAATTTCCTCATAAGGTTGCCTGAGATTAAATGAGATAATACCTGCAAACGCCCTCCATGCTTGGTAGCCACTGTGGACAGAATCTCTATCGTTTAAACTGCCAGTGGAATTGGTATATTTTTGTGTTTCTCTAATCCACAGCAATAAAATGTCTTCTCATCAAATTTGCTATAATTTTTATGTCCTTAAAATTTACCAGAGACACTATGCTTTTAAATCTGTAAGCATATGAAGGGGTCTTTAGGGGGAAATGATCTGTTCCTTTCTATAACGATCCTTCGGTAGAGCAAGCCTTAGGGTGTGGGGTCCAGAAGAATGAGCCTGGCTGATCCACTGGGCTCCAGGAGCATGAGGTTTTTTTGGGTTTTTTTCCCTTTGCGGTACAGGGGCCTCTCACTGTTGTGGCCTCTCCCGTTGCGGAGCACAGGCTCCGGACGCGCAGGCTCAGCGGCCATGGCTCACGGGCCCAGCCGCTCCGCGACATGTGGGATCCTCCCGGACCGGGGCAGGAACCCGCGTCTCCTGCATCGGCAGGCGGACTCTCAACCACTGTGCCACCAGGGAAGCCCGGAGCATGAGGTTTTGGACGCAGCGTGAGAGGTATGGAGAAGCAAGACTACTGACTGAAGGGAAACCTCAACTTACAGCTCAGTCTGATACAGGGCTGGTTTTTGTTCACTGCTAGAGTGTGCAGAGGGGGAGAGGGAGCAGAGGTTCCCTTGCCAAAGGGCCAGCAGATTCCCATCCTCAAATCAGGGGCCTCGTTGGTCTGTGCTTCAGAAAAGGGGCCTCATAATTTGCGCCTTGGTCACCAAGGCAAGGTCTCCAGGGGTTGCCATGGAGATGAGGCTGCCATATTGGATGGAGGGGACCACCCTCGCTGGAGCAGATATGGCAGGAGGGGCCAGAGCTGCAGAGGAACCAGATGTTAGAGGAAATGAGAGGAGAGGGTTAACTGAACAGCGAGGAAGGGAGGGGAAGCGAGTCACCGTGAAACTCTGCAGTTATCCTGTGTGTGGGGGTGTGTGGGGAGGTGTGTCTGTCTGTCAAGCTCACCTTCCATCCATAAGAATGAAGCCCCCAGCTGTCACCCACAGACACGTGTCCAGGGTCTGTATCTCTGCCATCGAAATCCAGCCCCATGAAAACTGAGATGTTTCACAGCCAGGGGATGGTGGCCAGATTTTGAGTTGAGAAGTCCTGAGTTCAGACCCTGCCACTTAACATTAACGTGACTCTCAGCAAGGCACGTAACCTCTCTGTGATGCTATTTCCTCACCTGTGAAATAGGGATGATGATTCTTGCTCAGCTTCCTTCAAAGGGTAGTTCTGAGATTCAAGTGTTTCACACAAGTGCCCCAAGACAATGTAAGTGCCATGGAGGCAGGGACCAGAACTGCCCTGCCCCCTGCTCTACTCCTAGTGCCTCTCAGAGTAAATATTCAGTCAGTATTTGGTGAATGAGTAAGCAGTAGGATGATGGGGAACTCAGCCCCAGCCCCGTCCACGAAGGTGAGACAGGAAATCTCTCACTCCCTCCAGCAGGACACAGCTCCCCTAAGTGTGGTCCACGTACCAACAGCAGCATCACCGGGGAGCTTGTAGAAATGCAGAATCCCAGGCCCGCCCCAGACCTACTGAATCATCATGTCTGGAGTTTGGGTCCAGAAATCTGGCTTTTAACATGTCTTCTATGTGATTCTGATGCCCACCCAAGTTTGAGAAGCATTGCTATTGGACACATTGGGGTGAGGGTGAGATACGGCATGAGTTGCCATGCCCCCCTTCTTGGGGTATCTTCCTTCCACCTGGCACAGGTGTTTATTCCCCAGCCCATCCCTGCGCTCCCTTCCTGGGCAGCGGACCAGACTGTGGAATCTGGCGAGGGCCCGGGGGTGTGGGAGGGCAGAGGGAGGTCTTGTCGCACCGGCAGTAGCACATCCACCCCTTCCTGTTTCAGCAAAACCTGCAGATGCTGCGAGGGGATCAGGAGATAAGCTTTGCGGGTTCACGAGAGCTTTGCAAAGGGGTCCCTTCGCAATCAAGTCAGCTTCTCTGCACCCTGGCAATGCCCAGGGGTCCCAGGTGCCACTCCTGCCCGTCCTTCCCCCTGGCCCCTCCGCTGAGGTCTCTGCCCCCTCCTCTTGAGGATCTGAAACTCCTTGCGAGCTGCTGGGAATGCGCAGAAAAGATGAACCTCCAAGATAAGAAAGAGCCCATGATAAGAACAGACATGATAACCTCGCTCTTTTGCAGGTTCTCAGGAAAGCCTGATTCACGGTGCCCAGAGCAGCTGTTCACACGCCCACAGGAGGAGGGGGCAGCAAAGATTGAAGGAGGAGAACTGGGTCTCCAGAGAGGTCAAAGCAAAATGTAGCATGGCCAAATGACACATTCCGCACTTGTCTAGAAAAGCCAACAGCTCACGTCCAGGATCCCGGGATCAGCAGCTGGAACCAGACAGTGTTTCAATTGGCAGCTCACTGTTGAGAAGAGAGGGTGGGTGCCTGGCCATACTGAGAGGGACCATGGAGCAGGGAGGTGACAAATCCACTCGGCTCTCTGTGGGACAGTCAACCCTGGGTGCCTGCAGGAGCTTTGGACACCACAGTCTGAAGGCTGTAGAGAACCAGTGTCTTCCCCAGAGACTGACTGCTGTGGGAGAGACAGCTGGAGGAGCAGATGGTCAGCCAGGATAAAAGACAATTCTGGGGAAGCTGCAGGAAAACTGTCTTCGAATACTTGAGAACCCTGAGTGGAACAGACAGCAGCCTGGACCCACGTGACCCAGTGAAGGGCAGGCATGGGCAGATCAAGTGCAGTGACGCCTCCGCCTCGTCGGGGCCTCATCGGGGCCGTGCTCTCACACCAGCCACACTCAGCGATGTCCCAGTCGCCAGATCCACCCTCCCAGACCGAGGAAGTCCTTACACATCCTCAGCCCCCGTCTCCTAGTCCTGAGCACAGTGCACGTGAGAGTGAGCGCTTGGGTTTAGAGTCAGGAAGCCCCGAGTTCCAGCCCTGACCTTGCACCTTGCACCCTCTCCTTGGGTCACCCTGTGCCAGAGCACAGCCTGTCCCAGCCTTGGATTTCCTTGTTGGTGAACCGCACATGTTCCTCCCTGCCCGTTCACTTATACAGCAAACACTCATCCGGCATGTGCTGCAACCCCCCTCCTGCACCGACGTCCCAGGGGATTAATGAGCACCCAGGGGAGGCCCGGCACTGAGCAAGTGCTCAAGGAGTGCGTCTGGTGACTGCCAGGACCCATTCCCCAGCCATCCCTGATCTTGGTGCTGAGCAGAGGATACAGGGATACAGGTGCCTGACATCTCAAACCCTCTCAACCACAGCACCTGTGGCTGGATGGAGGCTCAGTGGCTCTGAGAAGAACACCTGATCTGTATCTTCCGTCATCTGTGGGCACACAGTTTCCTTCAGTCAGCAGATCTCAGGTTACATAAGCAAGCCCGGTATTGCTGATTCAGCACACTCCGCCCCGCGCGTGCGCACACAGAGCCTCGGCAGGCCCCTGAGGCGACCTGGCACCGAGCATCTCCCAGTGCGCAGACCAACGGTTGAGGGAGGCCCACGGGAGGGACAGTTGCAAGGCAACTAAGCTTGTCAGCACCGGAAATGTAGTCCTTGTTCGTCGATGTAGAGCTGTGTGACTTTAGGCAAACAGCTTAGCTTTCCTGTGCCTTGGTTTTCTTACACGGATAACAGGGAGATTTACTCTTAAGTGTTGTGGCTCTGCAGTCAGAAGCCCACATGTGGATCCCGCCTCCACCGTTTCTCTGCTGTGTGACCTTTACAAGTGTCCCAGCCTCTCTGTGCCTCAGTTTTCTTTATCTGTGAAATTGGAGTAATAACAACAGCACCTGCCACACAGGGTGGTTGTGAGGATTAAGTGGGTTTGTACATATAGAGCACTTGAAAGAATGCCTGGTCCAATAAATGCTTGTCCCAGTGTTTTTGGCTGGGTTCCTCCACAGCTGACTCTGACACAAGGATTTAAATGCAAATAGTCTATTCAGAAAATGACCCCAGCAAGGGGACTTCCCTGGCGGTCCAGTGGTTAAGACTCCTCACTCCCAATGCAGGGGGCACGGGTTCCATTGCCTGGTCGGGGAACTAAGATCCCACACGCCACACGGCGCCGCCAAAAAAGAAAGAAAGAAAACGAGCCCAGCAAGCACCTATAAGGGAGTGGGAAGCTGAGACAGGAACAGGGGAGAAGCCAAAAGGAGGTGCATGAATGACCAGGTTGCCTTCGTAGAAACTGGGGCTCAATCCTGCTGGGGCCTCTGGGAGACTGCAGAAGACCCACCCCCCTCAGCATCCTTTCCCCCGAGGGCAGGAGGCTGGGATGCCTGCAGTAGAAAGACAAAGAGCATATGAGAACAGAGTTCCAATAGCAACCGTCACACCAACCTTTTCTGGAAAATTCAGGAATGTCCCCTGGGCCCCTGCACACCATTTATAATGACAATGACGAACTGAGCCTGGGTGGAAGCGATGGTTCTGGGCCAGAGATCGCTTGATGCCTCCACTGACTAGGGGTCTCCTCACCTGAGCTGAAGGATGTCTGTAAAGCATCCCCTGCTCTTACATCACCTGGCAGGGACCTGAGATCACCCTCTGAAGTATTTTAAGCGGAACCAGGATACGATCCAATTGGCATTAGAGAGTGATCCCTCCAGCTGAGGACGGGTGCTCAGGAAGCCAGGAGAGCTGAGGGGACCCAGGGTAGGGCAGGGCAGTGAGGTGGTGTGCCGTCTCCACAGCCCTGGTAATGCATGCCAGGTGTGGATCTGAGTGGCAGGCCATTTAGGCGTCCAGGCTGGGGCAGGGGATTTAAGGAACTGAGAATTGGGGGGTTGGAAGAGCTGGCCAAGGAGGGGTCTGAGCTGCTTCTGCAGCGGGGAGCTGCACTGCTGCGCTGGGGCACTGAGACAAAGCCTCACTGCAAGGATTTCCTTGGTCCAGGAGCAAGGGGCCCAAGGCCGCTGAGCCTGAAGATGGAGTCTCTGAGAGCGGCCAGGAAGGCAGGGACTGACACAGGATTACAGCACAAGGGTGCAACTAATTCTGACAACCTCTAAG
This sequence comes from Aethalodelphis obliquidens, assembly GCF_003676395.1. Taxonomy (NCBI): domain Eukaryota; kingdom Metazoa; phylum Chordata; class Mammalia; order Artiodactyla; family Delphinidae; genus Aethalodelphis; species Aethalodelphis obliquidens. The sequence continues at coordinate 303,622 of NW_020837958.1, read as the reverse complement.
GTTATTGTAGAAGCCTGCCATCGCCTTACCCTTGGGGAGGTGATTTCAACAGGCTAAACTCATCGGGGTGCATTTTGGATGCTGTGTGGCACCAGCCAAGGGGTGAGAGGTGTTAAGGAATCCTCAATCCACTTTTCCGTCCTCCAGGAACCTTGCCTGGGTTTTCCTCCTCCTCACCTCCTCTTGATCAGCAGTCAGGACACACTGGGGCCCATCTGATACGCTGATACTCTCACTCCTGCTGCTGTGTCCTGTCCGCAGTGACTCAGCAGGTGGGGCTGTGCTCAGCGCTGAAGCTGAGTTAGCAGTAAAGAAGTGAGTTAGCAGCAAAGTTTCCATCCAGCCTTGCCTACAGGCTCCCTGGATCTTTTTCCAATCCTCTTCTCTCCCGAAAATGGGACCCCTTCTACCTTTTTCCGCCTGCACACTCTCTTTCCCCCCCGGGAGACTGGGCTCGCAGGCAAGGTGAATACGGATCTCAAGCTCGGACTCATTCTTCAATCACAGGTAAATGAGCCAAAGCGCTTTGCGCATGCGCCTAGTAAACCCAACGCCCGCTCTCCCCGGACTCCTCCCTGAGCCTCTTCGCCCATCACCAACATGGCCTCCGAGGCAACAGCCCCTCCTGCCCGGCGCAGACGTAGCGGGGTTATAACGTCATAGGACGGCGCCGGTAGTCCCAGAGACTGCACGTGGGCTCGCGTTTAGAAACTCTGCCCGGGCCATGGATACGCCGCTGAGGCGCAGCCGGCGGCTGGAAGGACTAAAGCCTGAATCCCCCGAGAACCCCACCTCAGTTCTGCGGGCGAGACGGGCCCTTGTGGAGTTCGAGTCGAACCCAGAAGAAAGGAGGGAGCCCGGGTCTCCTCGGAGAGTGCGGCCACCTGGCCTGGAGTCTCCCAGACATCAGCCGGAGACAAGCCCTGAATCACCCAGTTTACGGGAGGGGGCAGGCTTGGGGTCCCCCCGAGAGCAGCCAGAGCCGGGCCCAGGGTCGCCCCAGCGTCAGCGAGACCCAGGCCTGGAGTCGCCCCAAAGACAGCCGGAATCGAGTCTTGAATTCTCCCGACTTCAGCCACAGCCAAGTGGGGAGTCACCGAAGTTTTTCCAGGACCGAGAAGAAGCGGATTCGGAGTCGCCCAAGAGTAAGGAGGAGCCGACCCAGGGGTCCCCCCGACATCAGTTGCAGCCGAGTCCAGGGTCACTAGAACCTTACCCCGGTCAGCAAGCGCCGGGTCCCGAGCCCTCTCAGCCACTGCAGGAGCTGACACCCCAGTCGCCCGGCTCCCCACGGGATCAGCGTGAGCCGAGCAAGCCACCGCCGCCCGGGCAGCCGGAGAGAGACGGCCTCGGGCCAAAGAAGCGAGAAGGTTCTTCAGCCCAGGCCGCAGCGTCCAAGAAACCGAAGAAGGAGGAGATTCCTAAGATCCCGAAGGGGAAGCCCAAGTCTGGGCGGGTGTGGAAGGACCGCTCAAAGAAGAGGTGAGGTGGGGGACAGCTAGGCAGGGGTGGGGTTCTGTGTGGTGCTGCAGCCGGGGTGCAGCCAGGAGATAGCCCGTAGGTTGGGGAGATCTCACATCACTGGGGGAGTCACACAAAGAGGTAATTATAACCAGAATGTGGTGAAATGCACTGGGATCTCAGGGAGGGGTGCCCTTAAAGGACCCCTGGATAGCACCTCATCTGTGTGTTCATTCAACACGCATTTATCCTTGTCTCTGCCCTCTCTGGGAAGGGGGCAGAAGCAAGTACACCAGCAGTGAGGTCTTCATCCACCATTATCTGTTACAGTTGTTTGCCTTTTTGATAAAAGGCACTACCAAGCGCTGAGTATACAGGACGCTGCTAAGCACTGTGGTGCGGATTGGCCCGGGGAAGGGCCTTTCAAGCAGGGAGCAGCCTGCCTCTTGGCATTTAATCAGCCATCAGCTCAATGAAGCAGCTGGCACGGGGATTATCCTCATTTCACATATGAGGGCACTGAGGCTCAGGGCGGCTAAATGTGTGGTGAGGCAGGACCTGAACACAGATCCGATTCCAGAGTCTGCGTGAAAGCCCTTTACCCGTGCTCTGTAGAACCGCCTTGCATTGAATTGCAACCTCTTTTTTTTTTAACTTTTATTTTATATTGGAGCATGGTTGATTAACAATGTTGTGTTAGTTTCAGGTGCAAAGTGATTCAGTTATACATATACATGTATCTGTTCTTTTTCAAATTCTTTTCCCATTTAGGTTGTTACATACTATTGAGCAGAGTTCCCTGTGCTCTACAGTAGGTCCTTGTTGGTTATCTGTTTTAAATACAGCAGTGTGTACGTGTCCATCCCAAACTCCCTAACTATCCCTTCTAAAGGGTAGGCGTGAGGTCTTGTCTTTCTGTGCCGCGGGCAGTAAGTGCTCAATTAAATGCTTGTTGAGTGAAGGAACAAAGAGGCGCAACTGAAGAAGGAAATGTTTAGGCTGCCAGGAAGGAGAGGTGGGGTCCAGTTCGTGTTTTAGCTACTGGGAACCACTGGGTAGACAGGAATTCGTGGCTGTGAGGGCCCATAGGGGAAGGCAGTGATTTTTATGGAAGAAGCGGACACTTACTAAGGGATGACTGTGCTTTGTGCTAGGCCTTTTGCAGATGTCATTTTGCTGACCCCCTAAACCCCAAGGCGGTGGGCATTATGCCCCTCCCCCAAGCCCCTCCCCCCTTAAACAGAGAAGAAACTGAAACTGAGGGAGTGATTTCCTACAAGTCACCAATCAGAGACTTTGAAGATGGAGCGACTGTTGGACTTGGAGAAGTGGGTGGTGGCGCTGCCCCTCCACCTCGGTCCCAGCAGGTCCCAGAGAATGGTGGGGCCACTGATGGCCATGTGGGACCAGATGAAGAGGTTGGTTCCGGTGGGGAGAGGATGGTGAGCAAGTTGAGTATGGGAGCCTGGAGTCCTGGTACTCAGGAGGTGGACGGCGGGGAGAGGAGCTCACTGAGCATGAGGAGGCTGCTCCGACACACAGGCCAGGAGAAGAGAGGGTCAGCAGAGGACACCAAGAAGCAAGAGAAAGGGCGTTTTGTCCCAGCTTCCTGCCTGAGCTGAAATGCTTCCCAGCTTCCTGGTGTTTGCTTGGAGCTGCGCTCCAGACGTCTTCTTCTCCCCTGCCATCTCTGCCATCACTAAGAATCTCCCACACTGACCTCCCCTCTGTGTGTTCCCTGTAGGTGATGCTCCCTCCCAGCTCAGGGCCTTTGCACATGCTGTTCCTTCTGTTGAAAGGCTCCTCCCCTGGCCATTCCCTGCTCGTCTTCCAGGGCTCCACTTAAACATGCACCCCCTGGGAAAAGCCCTCTTTGTGCAACCCAACCAGGGTTAAGTCCTCAAGCTATGTGTTGTCATTGTACCTTATATCTTTTGTAACACCCATTTGCACAAATGCTTGTTTACGTGTGTGATTCTTGTCGGCTGCCAGCTTCCCCTCTAGACCAGAGGCTCCAGGAGAGTGAGGATTTACCTACAATAGCTAGATTCTCCCCAGAGCCCAGCACATGGTAGGCACTGAGTCAAACAAGTAGATGAATGAGAACAGAAGGTAGTTCATTCGTTCAACCAGTTTATATTTCATTGAGCTAGGATCTGGGGGTAAACATGGCTATAAACAAAACATTCTAGTTGTGAGAAATGGGTAACCAACACGTAATATATACATATATCAGTAATTAGGGCAATACAGGAAAATAACAAAGCAAGAGGTGCAGGGCGTTGCCACAGTGATTACAGATGGCTTCACTGCCACAGGGATGTGAGCAGAGGCCTGAATGAACATACTGGGAAAGAGTACCCAGGCAAGGGGGACAGAAAGTCCAGAGGCCTCGTCACTGGGCACAAGAGGAGCGGTAGGAGGTCAGAGTGGTCACAGGGCCAGGTCACGTGGGCCCACGTGGGCCCTTGCAGGGACCTGAGTGAGCGTGAGAGCCATGGGAGGTGTTGAGCAAAAGAGTGATGCGATCTGACCTCTGCAAGGACCGGTCTGGCCTGTGGAGAACAGACCTTTAGGAGGGCAGAGGGGAGACCAGGGAGACCAGTAAGGAAGCTGCTGCAGTAGAATTAAAGCACCTTCAGAAGCGGCACCAGGCCTGTGGATAAGGGCCAGAGGGGCTGTTGAATGGATGTTTGGGACCTTTGAGGAAGCAGCTTCAGCAGTTGGTGAGTGAGGCCCGAGAAGGCAGGGGCAGCACCTGCTGCACGAGGTGCCCCAGCAAAGGGGGGATGCGGGGGGGAGGGAGCCGAGGCTGGGAAGCACACGCCCACCCACCCACCCCGCCCCACCCCCCGTGCCCAGGCCTAATGCCACCTTCTGCCCAGTGCTCCCTGGGTGCACCGTCTCCCTTCTCTGAAGGGTGGATTCACTGAGCACCTACTATATGCAGAGCACTGTGCTGAGCGCTTCTCGGGCCGTGAGCCATTAATCCTCCCACCACCCTTTGTGATGGGAACGGTTCTTGTCTCCACGTAAGGGGAGGGGGAGAAGAAGCAGTGGGGTGTGTGCTGGGGGCAGGCAGGCAGAACTGGGGAGCGGGGGCGGGGGGTAGGCAGAACCAGACTGAGGACGGACAGGCGTGGGGTCAGGGTCCAGGCTGTATGTGCAGACTCCTGTGGAGCAAGAAAGGGGAAAGATGAACCAGAAGAGCCATATTGACCTTCCCCAGGGGCGGGAGTGGGCTCGGCCTGGTGCCCACTGCAGCCCACTGCTGTGACCGCTTGGGGCATGGTAGAGTGGACGTGGGTAAACAGGAGCTCTTTTGAAAGTCAAGAAATTATCGAGGGAGGCGGAAAGGCCACTACGAAAGGAAGTGCTGAGGGGGAAAGAAGGCCCGTGGGACACCCGAACAGGCTTCAAATCGTTCAAGGAGAAAGCTTCTGGAAAAGGGGCGGCACGGCTGCATGAACCCCCAAGCCCCATCACCAGTCTCAGCAGCCCTCAGCCTTTTCCTGGTCTAGTGCCCTCTTGCTCCTTGACGTCTTTCCATCTTCCTGGAATGTTTTACAGCACGTCCTAGATTTATCATCCACCCCTAGATCCTGGCGGTGTGCGTTCTTACAGAGGTAACCTCGCTTCTGTGACCGTGTCACTATCACTCTTTAGAAAATCAAGACTTCCCTGTTGTTCCCTAGCACCCACTCCATTTTCACATTTCCCCTGCTGGGACAGAGGTTCTGAATCACTGCAGGGGACCGTGACCATCTGCGCTGTTCTGAGATGAAATGGGCGCCCCAGTAGGGAGTGAGCCCCCTCTGCAGAGGCGTCCACGCCCAGCCCTCAGTGCTCGGCCGGAGCAGCGGAGCTTGGCGCTGGAGGCCGTGCAGCCCGGACTCTGGTCACAGACCGCTGCTCAGGAGCAAGGTGACCTTGGGCAATTACTTAACGTCTCTGAGTCTTTGTTTGCTCCTCTATAAACTGGAGGGAACAGGAGTTCCTACCTCAGGTACGTAACCAGGGCTTAAGAAATGGCAGTGGGCGTGATCAGGACCCTTTCCTGCTCCAAGTTTCTACAGACCTGGAGGGTCGACTGCCGGGCAAGCAGGCAGGTAGGGAAGGAGGCCCAGAGGGAGGGCACCGGGGCATCCCGCGGACTCCAAGAGCACCCAGTCTCCCCCATTCAGGTTCTCCCAGATGGTTCAGGACAAGCCCCTGCGCACATCCTGGCAGCAGAAGATGAAGGACCGGCAGGAGAGAAAGCAGGCCAAGGACTTCGCCCGGCACCTGCAGGAGGAGAAGGAAAGGCGCCGGCAGGTGAGGGGTCGGCCAGGCTGGGGTGGGAGGGGCTTGGTCAAGAGCCGTTCTCCAGGACTTCCCTGGTGGCGCAGTGGTTGAGAGTCCGCCTGCCGATGCCCCGGTCCCGGGGGATCCCACATGCTGCGGAGTGGCTGGGCCTGTGAGCCATGGCCGCTGAGCCTGCACGTCCGGAGCCTGTGCTCCGCAACGGGAGAGGCCGCAACAGTGAGAGGCCCGCGTACTGCAAAAAAAAAAAAGCCGTTCTCCAGCCTCGGGGCCCCGGGGAAGGGTGGGAAGAGCATACAGATTGGATGCCTCATCCAAGTGTTGCTGGCATTCCCCAAGACACAGCTGCTACACATCAGTGGAGGGGACGGCCTGTGCGTTCCTCCAGCGCTCCCTCACGCTTATCCCAGGGACACAGGTGCCCTGTTAGAGGTTCACGCCCAACCTCTCTAGCCTCCAGGAAGCCCCAGCAGGCAGACAGGGAGGTGGCGGTGGAGATCCACCAGGAGCGGACTTCTCAGTGGGATGTCACTCGCCTTGTGGTCCCCAGGCCACCGGAGGAGTCAGACACCTTGCCCCCAGCCTGCAGTCCCTGCCTGGCCATGGGGGGGGGGGTCAGCCACTTGGTCATCTGTCCCCTGCTTTGAGTTGCCCCAGCTCAGCCTATGGCCGAGGACCTGCAGACTGTGTGGCCTCCGCCTCATGCTGAGGCCTTATCTAGCTTCCTGTGTGGCCGTGGCTCCCTCTTGGGAAAGAGAGAACCTTCTTGTCACCGTCCCCTTTAGAGGTGCCCCTGCCCAGCCCCCAGTCCAGACCTTCCCCTGCATCTCCGGGAGCTCAAGTGTCACTTCTCCTTTCTCCCTCCGGGCCCAAGCCACCCCTACCCTGTGTTGCCAAAGACGAGGGAGGCCCCTGGCCATGCACAGCCTTGGGGCCACCGTCCCTGCCCTGCCCCACCAGGGACAGCAGTCAGCGTCGCCATTCCCAAGGAAGACTCCGTCTACACTCATCTTCTAAGTGTTCCCAGTGGGCCGGTACTATTCCAAGCCCTGTATGTGTGTTCATTCGTTTAGTCCTCAAAAGAATCTTATGTAATTATCGTCACTTTAAAGATGGGAGGTTGAGGCACAGAGCTTAAACCACTTGGCCACGGTCACACGTTTAGGAAGTAGCAGAGTCAGGATTCAAACCGGGACCAGACGCTCCGGAGCCTCTTCTCTGCAGCCTCCGCCCTTCCCAGCCCTGCGCCAGGGTGAACCTAGGAGGCCAGCCCTCACCCCAGCCCTTCATTCTAGGGGCTCGTGGGCTTCAGGGGGAGAGGGGAGACTCTGAGAGGACGGGAATGAGGGAAAGGGCCAGCCACCCCTTCTCCCCGGGCAGTTGATGAGGGGCGTGGTAAGAGGAACCACTGTCTACATGGGCCTGAGTTTCCAGGTGGGGTGCGACCTGTGTCTTACCCCGCCCCTCCCCCTCCAACCGCAGTGTCCTCAGCCGCCTGACCAGGCGCCCCCCTTCTCAGGTGAAGTCAGGAACTTCCGACCGGAGTGGGCCTCTGGGTGCTGGTCCCAGGGGCACAGGGATGGTTCCTTGCTGCCTCTCCACGCCCCAGCACCAGGAACAACCTGGAGCCGGGATAAGTGGGCCTTTTGCCCTCCTCCCTGGGAATTCTGTCAGCTCTCACTGCCTGGGAGACCAGGGCCGCCTCGGCTCCCAGACCCAATCCCCTTCCCCTGTGTGTCCAGGAGAAGAAGCAGCGCCGCGCCGAGAACCTGAAACGCCGCCTGGAGAACGAGCGGAAGGCGGAGATCGTCCAAGTGGTGAGCGTTGCCCTGCTTGCGGGACGGGACGCGGCCAGCCTGAATGTCGTGTTCCAGACACCCTGGCACCCCTGCTTTACGGCCCCCGCAGTGGCCTCCCTTTCCCCGGGGAGCAGGGCGGAGACTCCAGCCATAATAACGCCCTCCCTTCAACCTCCCCCAGATCCGAAACCCCGCCAAGCTCAGGCGAGCGAAGAAGCAGCAGCTGCGCTCCATTGAGAAGCGCGACACGCTGGCCCAGCTGCAGGAGCAGCCGCCACGGCGGCCAGCGGCCAAGGTCTGAGCTCAGCGTGGCCGGGGCCTCCTGTGGCCGAGCACCGTGTCACACGTGGCGGCCACGCGCCTCCGCTGACCCAGCACTCCAGCTCCATGGCTCCACCCGAGACGGGGCTCCGAGCCTTCAAAAGGGCTCCCAGGCAGGGCTTTGTGGCACAGACCCAGAGGTAGCCTGGGACCTGGCAGAGACTGGAGGAGGGAGGAGGGTCAGCTCGCTCCTCCGCCCCTCCCCTCCCCCTTCCCCCCTCCTCTCCAAGTGCCTTCAAACCACGAAGAGTAATTTCTGGTTCCTCAGGGAGCTGGTGACTGGCGGGTGACTCCCCAAAATATGTATGTTCTGTCTCAGAGTCCTGGGTCTAACCCAGGCCAGGAGGCCGGAAGTCAGGAATCCACCTCCCCCTGACACACCTCCCCAAAGGCTGCTCTGGCTCCCTCTGCACCCCACTGACCCTGCCACCCAGCAGACTGAATCCAGCTCCGCCCCACTTTTCAACACTTAAGGTTAAAATGGGGAGGTTGCAGGGGGCAGGGTCTCTCTAGCTCCCCCTTTCCTGTACCAGACTCTGCAGAAGCCCGAGAGATCTGATTAACTCATGCCATCCAGTCTACAGCAGAAATATTTATTGAAGGCCTGCTGTGTACAGGCACAATTCTAGGTGCCAGGGAATAGAGACAAAAGTCCCTGCCCTCAAGGATCTTTCATTCTGGTGGAGAAAACATAACAAACAAGTAAAGTGTACTGTGTGTCGGTTGGCGCCGAGTGCTCTGTGAAGCAGGGGAGCAGGTGGGAGGGGGCACGGGCGAGGTCGAGACAGGATGTCCGCTCAGCCAGCTGTCTGTCGACCGCTCCGTTTGCCAAGCGCTTGCTGTGGGCCGGGCCCTGCCTGGCACTGAGAGTAAACGCTGGGAGCCCAGCTGCGAGTGGTGGCACAGGGAACACTGGACCAAGATCCCAGGAGAGTTTCTCCCCTGGCTCGTCCACTGACGTTCCATCCACCAAACGTGTACCGCGCCAACTGCACCAGGCCCCGGGGTGCTGAGCTAAACAGACATGGTAGAGTGGAGATGCTACGGTAAGTTACCCCTCGCGCCTACGAATTGGGGGTCAGTGCTGCAGCCCTGTGCGGTCGGGAGGGAGGTGGGTGCTGCACAGATCTAGGGATTACCAGCATTGCTCAGAAGGCGTCCCAGGGAACTGTAGGCTGGCACATGTGTCAGATGAGCGAGGAAATATCACCGGCTGTGGTCACGGAGGTTGCAGGGTTCATCCAAACACTAAAGACCTTCAATAAGGATGTCCATTGCACTCTGATTAGCACAGGTTTCCCAAACTTTTGACCACTTCGGGCAATGCTGGGTCGGACAGGTAGAGATGGGGGCTCCCATGCAGCTGCTATCTGAAGGACCTTAGGTATGTGGGGGGTGCCTTTTCACGTACTAATAGTAATTGAACAGGTAATGCCTAATGGCTGGTATGCAGTCCCTGCACCTTGGGCAGGTTACCTAACCTCCCTGCACCTCAGTTTGCACATGGTAAAAAGTGGGGCTAATAGAACCTGCCCCTGGGGATTGTGGGATAAAGCGTGTAGTTAAGTAATGCGCAACTAAATGACCGAAGCGAGAAGGTTAGACCGGAAGTGCTTCCCAAACGTTTCCTCTCTCGCTTTCTACTCCAAAACTACATCACTGGTTTAATGTAAAAATCCACCCCACCCATCATCTGCTAAAAACAGCTTCAGGGAGATGCGTCCTGTGTACCTTGGGCCGTCCACTACCCTAGTCTGAGATGTCAGCGTTTTAACCTCCCATTACTCAGAGTGTGGTCCCATCGCCTCCTGGGAGCTTGTTAGAAATGCAGATCGTCCGCACACCCGCCCGGCGGCCCGTTCAAGCAGACAGGATCCCTGGGTGACTCTCGCATAAGAAAGTTTGAGAAGCACGGCTTTAGCTCACTTCGTTTCTGAAAAGGATACACTGAGTCACGTGGGGCGCTTTAACATGCAGATTCCTTAGCCTCCGACTAAACGTCCGGGCCCTGGGGAAGCCGCTGCGCGCGATCGCTCCCTGCTCTTGCTTCCCGGGGGCGGGGGGGTGGGGGGAGAATGGTCCGAGCCTGGCGATCCCCGGCCCGTGCCTCCTACGCCGAGGTGGTGCGCGGCGCCCGGTTCAGGGGGCCCCGCTCGTCCTGGGATTGGGCCCGGTCCCTCTGCGGGGGCGCCGCGCGGCTACCCCGCAGCCAGCCGAGCAGGCCTGCGGGTCCGAGCGGGGACAGGCCGCGGCCGCGCAGCGAGAAGGAGGAGGCCGAGGTGTTGGTGGAGGAGGTGCGGCGGCGGCGGCGGCTGCTGCCGCCCCCGCCGCCCAGCTCGCTGTCGTCCACCAGCACGCTCTCCAGCACGCTCCGCAGCGAGCGCCGCAGCTTGCGCAGCACGTCGGGGCAGGTGAACACGTAGAGCAGCGGGTTGACCACGCTGTTGACGAAGGCCAGGCTGCTGACGAACGGCAGCCCGCGCCACACGAGCGGCCGCAGTGCGGGGTCCGCGTGCGCCCGCGCCTCCAGCACGCTGAACACGTGGTAGGGCCCCCAGCAGAGCGCAAAGGCCGCCACCACGGCCGCCACCAGGCGCACGAAGCGGCCGGGCCGCCGGCGGCCGCGGTGGCGCAAATGCGCGCTCACGGCCACGTGGCTCGAGGCGATGATGGCCAGCGGCACAGCGAAGGCCAGCAGGAACTTGCTGACGGCCAGGGCCATCTGGCGCGAGTTGCACGTGGCATCGCGGTCGGGCCCGGGATTCAGGAGCAGCACGTTGTAGTAGCACATGATGCGCCCGTCCACCCGCGGGATGGTGTCCCGGAAGATGAAGTAGGGCACGGTGTTGAGCACGGCCAGGGCCCAGAGCGCCAGGCATACCCTGTGAGCCACGGCCACCGTGCGGTGGTTCTGCGCCCACACGGGCCGCAGCACCTGCAGGCAGCGGTCCAGACTGATGGCGCTGAGCAGGAAGCCGCTGGCGAACATGTTGAGGAAGAAGATGGAGGAGTGCAGCTTGCAGAAGGTGGTGCCCAGCTCCCAGGAGTGGCCCACGGCCAGGAAGTAGGTGAAGAAAGGCAGGGAGGCGGTGGCCAGCAGGTCGGACAGTGCCAGGTGCAGCACCCAGGTGGTGACCACGGTCTGGCGCATGCAGCAGCCCACCACGAAGAGGATGAGCCCGTTCTCCACGAGGCCCAGCAGCGAGGCCAGCCCGTGCAGCAGCACCGACGCGTGGTCCATGTAGCGGATGCTGGAGTTGCTGTGGCTTTGGAGGTGACTCATCTGCTCCAGGAGGGGACAGAGGGGCTTCATCGTGACGTTGGCCGACATCGTGGGCTCTGCGGCGGAGAGAAAGAGGCACTGCGGTGAGCAATGCCAGGAAACGGGCAACCCTGGCCAGGAGATGGGACTCTGACCCATGACAGGTATAGGTGAGGCCCCTGGGGATCAATGAAGTTGAGCAAGGGCAGTAAGGTGGGGGATGACATCTCAGCCCCACCACCTGCTCACTGTGCAACCTTGGGCAATACACTTAACCTTTCTGAGCCTGTTTGCTCCTCCGTAACATGGATGGCTGTCATACAGGGTCTAGGTCATAGGGTTGTTGGTTGTTGAATTAAATGAATGAATAATATATATAAGCATTTCAAGCAAGAGTAATCGTGCAGGAAGCACTGCATCAATGGCGCTGTGATTATCATTAAGCAGATGGCCTCAGATCACTTGGAGAAATAGGAACCAAGGTCAGGCCACGAAGGGCTCCTTTTCCCAATCCCCAGAGCACTGGGGTGTGAGCGAGGCCCCCCTGAAGGGCAGGAGGATTCAGCTGGGCTGGAGGATGGGAATGGAAGGCGGAGTCCGTGCATTTAAGGGATGACCCACCCACACACCCACCCACGGCACCCCCGGACCTTGCCTCTCTGCAGATCGTCCTGTGGCCCTTCGCTCCCAGAGCGGTGGCTGGTTGCGTGTGTTGACTGCAAGCAGTGGAGCCAGCCCCTCCTTTGGTAGTTTAAGAGGAAATAAGATAAGAGCAGGGAGAGAGCTGGGCAGAAGGAACTACCAGATTTGGGCTCCGGAGTCCCAGTAGGGCCAAAAGACCTCTCCCCTGCTCAGGGGCAGCCACAGGAAACCCAGCCCTGTTCATACTCATTCAACAGCTATTTATTGAGCGACTACTCAGCTAAGCGCTGGAGAAGCCAGCCCCTGGCCAGATGTGCAGACTCACAGCCTCATCAAGAACCTGAGGCTGGAACTTGCCTGGTGGCGCAGTGGTTAAGAATCCGCCTGCCAATGCAGGGGACATGGGTTCGAGCCCTGGTCCGGGAAGATCCCACACTCCGCAGAGCAACTAAACCCATGCGCCACAGCTACTGAGCCTGCGCACCACAACTACTGAAGCCCGCGCACCTAGAGTCTGTGCTGCGCAACAAGAGAAGCCACCGCAATGTGAAGCCCGCGCACCACAACGAAGAGGAGCCCCGGCTCGCCGCAACTAGAGAAAGCCCGCACACAGCAACGAAGACCCAACGCAGCCCAAAATACATAAATAAATTTATTTTTTAAAAAAATAATAAATAACCTGAGACCATCTGATGTGGAGCCAGTGGAGATCAGTGAGGGCAGAGGAGGTCAGGGTGGGAGGCTGCCTGCAGGAGGTGGGGACCGACAGATAGCAGGGGGTGGGAACTCGGATTGTCCTGGGCCCCCCATGACATGCCAGGGACTGTGGTAGATCCTTTACGTAGGTACTCTCTTGCTACAGCTCTAGAAGAAAACTGCTGGTACTTCTCTCCATCCCGTTTTGCAGATGAGGAAACTGAAACTCAAGTGTTTAAATCACTTACCCAAAGCTTCCCGAACAACACAGGCATGTGGAGGAAGGATAGTTTAGCACTCAGCCTGTTCTCTTTCCTCTACCTCTGCTCTAAGCACGAGATGACGGAGAAAGAAGAGAAGGAAAGTGGGGTGGGGGGGGAGGTGTTCTTCAGTATTCGTCTTTCCACGGGAGGCACTGTTGGCCAGGATGAGAAAATCCACACCCTTCTCCAGGGACCGCGGTCCTTCGTAGGGTGAGGGTGCCGGATATCAAACTAGAATTTCCTTGACAGGTGAGCTGCTTGGAGCTGGGGACATGCAGGTGGGGGGAGGCGAGCTGTTGTCCCCGTGCTCCCTGAAAATGCTCGTATTTCCCAAGCTCTAGAGTCTGCAGAGCAATTACATTCACAATGACCCTGTGAGACCGCATTTTTTAGAAGAGGAAACAAAGGTTCAGAGAAGCACAGCAACTTGCCCAGGGTCCCTCAGCTGCAGTGGAAGAGAGAGAACCCCACTCCCAGCAAACACACAGGAGCCATCCCCTCTCTGGGCTGAAACGTTCCCTTGAGCCCCATCTAAGTCCCATGGGGATGCTCAGACTGTGCCCTGGGGACTGAGTATGCTGCCCGCATACCCAGCTGGGAGGTAAGCTACTTCCCCTTGCCGGCCCCCACTTGGCCGTCTGTGCCCAGAGCCACAGTGTCACCTCCCCGGCTGAGTGAGGTGTCCTCGTTCACAAAGCACCCAGTATGGGCTTCCTGGCTGACAGAGTCCGGCCTCCAGCCTCCCCGGGTTCTCAGGGAGCCCAGCAGCGAAGGTCCTGTTTTGACAGAGGGCTGGGGTCAGAGAATGCCAGCTTTTGGTGTCAGAGACCTGGCTTCGAATCCCAGCTCCTCGGCTTCCTGGCTGGGTGCACTTGGGTCGTTTACCTTAGGACTGCTCATGTAACCCTCCCCCCAGATCGCTCCTGAGTCTGGAAAGAGAAGCTTTAATGGTTGACCACTGCACCTGGCATCTAGTTATTCCCTAGGAAAATGTAGTCCTTTCCTCCTCAGAGCAGCAAGTCCCCTGCAGTCTTTGGTAAACCCAACCCTCTGCCATCCTAGCTGGTAACAGCCCTCTCCTTTGATAAAACTGTGCCTTCTCTTCTGGGTCCAGAGAGGGCACTGAGGCTGCCCAGCCCTGGGGCCACCGTCTCCTTACCTGGGCACAGAGGGAGCACAGGATTCCAGCCCCAGAGGCAGTCAGCTTCTGCAGGCAGCGGGCAGGCAGAGGCAGGGGAGGGAGGCTGAGGGAGGAAATAGATGTCAGCCCCAGAGTGTGTGTGTGTGTGTATTTAGGGGTGGGGTGGGGGGAGGCGGGGACAGCTAGAGAGTGAGTTGTCACACTGGTGTTCAAGTAACATCCATGTCCATTGATGCGGACTGGGTGTAACTGCCGGCAGCCCAGCTCATCCTACCTCCCTTTATGAAGGAGATTTTGCAAAAGCTCAAGGTCAAGTACGAGTGCACATGGGGACATAGGTGTGAGCCAGAAAGTGTGAGCCCTAGTGTGCATGGGGGGTGCTTTTGAGAGCGACAGGTGTGTAGGAGAAGTGAGGAGGAGGGCGTCCTGTCCGTCTGTCCACTGTCCTGGACTGCCCACCCCTGACCCCATCACCCTCAGGAAAGAAACTGGTGCGGCTCCTCCCATGTGCCCGGGCAGCATGGGGGGCCCGTCTGCGAGGGTCCCCAGGGGCTCTATGGCCAGGAAGGCAGGGCGGGGCCGTGGTAAGAACACAGGCCTGGCTGTCCATGCTGCCCGCATGCCCAGCTGGGAGGTAAGCCACTTCCCCTTGCCGGACCCCACTTGGCCATCTGTGACCAGAGCGACAGTGTCACCTCCCAGGCTGAGTGAGGTGTCCTCATTCACAAAGCATCCAGCACACAGTAGGTACTCATAAAAATCAGGTTTCTTCCCGCTTGGGGAAAAATGGGTATAGGCTGCAGGGCAAAGGCAATACAGCTTTTATTTTAAATGGGCTGCGAATTCCCTGGAAGTCCAGTGGTTAGAGCTCCACGAGCTCACTGCCAAGGGCCCAGGTTTGATCCCTGGTCAGAGAACTAAAAATCCCACAAGCCATGTGGTGCAGCCAGTAATAATCATAATAAAATGGGCTGGGCTCAGAGCCCATGGGTGAGATGATTGAACTGTACACATTTGCATTGACCTGTTCCCTAAGTCTTCACTCCTGTTCGCTGACCAAGATTCCTGGGACCTTTCCTCCAACCTCAGCATCCCAGCCACCAGGATACTCAAAACATGTTAAGAACTCAGTACCCCCAGATCAGGGCCAGGGCACCCCCATAGGATTGACTCCACAAAACTCTTCCATTTTGGTACAGACTTAATACAGGGCCTGGCACTGGATACATCTGCTGACAGACTGCAATCCTGAGTGAAGAATGTGACGGGGAAACTATGGCTCCCTGTCATCCAAGTCGGAGGATCAGTGAGAGCCTTGATTAAACTAATCAGTAGCACTAGGGTAACGTCCCCTTTCCTCTTAGTGACAGAGGGTCTCCGTCTTCTGAAGACAAGTGCCTACAGCCCTCCCTAGGTAGATGTTTCCATTCCACTCGGGGGAAAGTACCTTCATCCCCATCCACCCCCCTCCACACCCAACCTGCTGAGGCCTGCTAAGGCCATGCAGGCAGTGGAGTGTGGCAGGTGACCTTGGGCAAGTAACTTCACAGCAATAAAATAGGAATTTTTTTTAAGGTGCTCCTTCTGCACGGTCCCTGCCCCAAAGTGGTGCACAGGCTGCTCTTTGGACTTAGAAAGAATCCCCGCTTGGGAATTCCCTGGCAGTCCAGTGGTTAAGACTCCATGTTCCCAACGCAGGGGGCATGGGTTTGATCCCTGGTGGGGGAACAAAGATCCCGCATGCCACGTGGTGCGGCCCAAAAAAAAACAACAAAAAGAATCCCTCCTTTCCTCCTATAACAGACCTTAGCTCTAGGGCATCAGGCTTGGGGTGGGGTCCAGCCCTCCTCCTGGCTCTCAGCCCACCCTCACCCCCTCCACCAGGTACCCTTGAGCAGTGAACACTGCACAAGCCCTGATGGCAGCCCTGCTCACCTGCAACGCTCACTCCTCTGCCCCTTCCCCCAACCCTCATTTCCAATCCTGTAATCACTGTGGTGACTGTCTCCCAACCATCCCCAAGGACAATTTATGAAAAGTTACTAAAACAAAGGAAGAAAGTACTCCAGGCGAGCAGCGCGCTAAGGCTTTTTCTAAACAATGAGGCAGGGATGTTGCTCCTGTAGGGCCCCTGGCTGCACTCCCACGTGTAAACTGCCTCCCACACAAGTCCCTCAGGCTCCACATGGGGGCGGCCTGGGCGGGAAGGAGTTGGAGTTGGGGTAGGAGGTGGCACGGGGAGGATGTTCCGCACCAGACACTTGAGAGAAAAAGTCTCATGAGCCGTGGGGACTCTAGGCTGGGGCTCCCTGGCTGAAAGCAGAGGACAGGCGCCTCCAGGAGAAGATGCGATCAGAGAACCCTGCAGAGCCCCTTGCACTGTAGGCAGGAGGACAGCCAGGCTGCCAGATGGGCCCGTGTGGCGCTCGGAGTCCGGGGGAGAGTGACGTGATCAGGGCCTTGGCAAATAGACCAGCCAGTCCCACTTTGAATGTGCCTCAGAATCTACTGGAGGGCTTGTGACGTCCAGACTGCTGGGTCCCCCACCCCTAGTGCGTGCGATCCAGAGGGTCTGGGGGTGCGGCCTGGGCATCTGCATTCCTGGCAAGTTCCCCAGAGCATGCTGATGCTGCTGGTTTGGTTGGGATGGAGAACTCGGGTTCCTTGCATCTGGTGCACTCGGAGCGGGGAGCGGCAGCTGGGTCCTGGTGGCACTGGGGGGGGGGGAGGGGGGCTGTCCAGTGACCCCCCCCAGGACCTGGAGAAAGATGCAGCCACCCCAGAGCACAGGCCATAGGCCCTGAAGCACAGCCTTCTCCATGGCTTGCAACTTGACATCAGAGCCTGAAAGAGCCAAAGTCAGGTCTGTCTCCCCATCAACCACACGTACTGCCCTGGAGGAGACGAACCAGGGTTCTGCTGCCTGTGGGAACTGTCCAGGTTCTCAAAGAGCCTTCAAGTCCTCTCGGGATCCAGCACACCGCCCACCAGTCCCTGCCCCATTCCTCTCGGCTCACCTCCAAGCCTCTGCACTCGCGGCTGCTGCTGCCTGGAATGCCTCTTCCCTCCCCCACTCATCTTGCAAGACCCCTTTCTTTCTTTTTTTTTTTTTCTAACATCTTTATTGGAGTAGAATTGCTTTACGATGGTGTGTTAGTTTCTGCTTTATAACAGAGTGAATCAGCTATACATATACATGTATCCCCCTATCTCCTCCCTCTTGCATCTCCCTCCCTATCCCACCCCTCTAGGTGGTCACAGAGCACGGAGCTGATCTCCCTGTGCTATGTGGCTGCTTCCCACTAGCTATCTGTTTTACGTTTGGTAGTGTATATATGTCCATGCCACTCTCTCACTTCACCCCAGCTTACCCTTCCCCCACCCCGTGTCCTCAAGTCCATTCTCTATGGCAAGACCCCTTTCTGTGATCATCAGTGTCTCTGGGCTCCCAAGAGAATGATCATGGCATCAAGTGTGTTTAACGAACAGTCAAGGGAATGGGCCAACTACTCCCCAGCCATGGGGCCAAGCCCAGGAGGGCTTTCTCCCTCCGGCCCTGCCTTAGGAAGCAGGCTTTCATGTTCATTTCTGTCCTCTTTAAAGTCAATAAAACAGGAAGTGAGATGCACAACAGGAAGCAGGTGAGGCATGCCCTGGAACCCTCCAGCTTCCCGTACGTGGGAGGCCCTTACGTGGGAGTTGGCCACACAAAGCAGAGGGGCAGGACCCCACATGACACCTTGCACCGGGTGGAGCACCCTAATGCCACCATCACCCACAGGTGGAGGCTTAGCTCCTCACATGGCCAATAAGCCCCTCAGTGATCTGGCCCTGCCTGTGCCTCCACCTTCATTTCTGCTTCTCCCTAGTCACCTCCTATCATCAGTCAGCATTCGTCACTGCAGCCCCACACCCTGTACATACCAGGCTGTTTCTGTCCCCTTGTGCTGTTTGCTCCCTGCTCTAGAATACCACTTCCTCCCTTGGCCTCTCTGTGAACTCCTATTCATCCTTCAAAATGCTGCTCAGAGGTTACCTCCTCTGGGAAGACTTTGCTGAGCCTTTCAGACCCTACCTCCCACACCCCTGCCTCTGCACCTCTGCCCTCCATGGTAACTTTCACACAACTGTTCCCCACCCTTATCACGAGCAACTGGAGGACAGAGACAGTTCCTATTTTATCTCCTCACCACCAAAGCCAAGCAGAGGGCCTGACATGTGGGAGGGCTCTCAGTGAACGTTTGCTGCACAGTGTGAGTCTCTAGTATTGGAGATTAGGCCCAAAAAGAACCCCCAGTTCCTCACGGTGACCAATCCGGGTCCACTGTTACTCATGGCCTGATGCAATTCTCCCAGACTCTGTTTTCACCTGTGGTGGGTACAACCCTGGGGACTAGTAACTCTCTGTTATTATTAACTAATAACTTTTCTCAGACCCACATGTATACCAGTTAATCCTCACCAAAAAATATATACATATATATTTTTTATATGCATTACATATATATGCTGCACCCAGATAATCCAGGATGGTAGGGACTGTTATCTTACTCACTCCCAGAGAAGAAAACAGAGAGGTTGAGTGGCCCAGGCAAGGCCACTCAGCCAGTGGGCAGAAGAGCTGGAACTCAGAAGCACGTGCTCCAGGGACTTCCCTGGCAGTCCAGTGGTTAGGACTCCATGCTTCCACTGCAGGGGGCATGGGTTTGATACCTGGTCAGGGAACTAAGATCCCGCATGCCACGTGGTGCAGCCTAAACAAATAAATAAATAAGTAAAAAATAAATAAACCAGGAAAAAAAAAAAGAAGAAGAAGAAGGTGCTCCAGCACCAGAACCCAGCACTTCCCAGATGACTGGACTCTCTGAGGTTCATTGTCATCAGCTCTGCAGGATAAGTAGGGCTGACTTTCTGCTGTTAAACATGGTCCACGAGCTCCGGGAAGCATCTCTGCAGCCAGCAGGATCCACAGGTGTTACCAAGTCCAAGTTCGTACTGTTTGCCACGGGACAGGCCAGTAAACTGAGAGACCAATTGTTGGGGCAAGGCCTAGCGACTTATTCAGAAAGCCAGGAGACCAAGAAGATGGTGGACTTGTGTCCCAAAGGATCATCTTGCCTGAGTTAGAACTCAGGCTTCTTTTATACCAAAAGGTGTGTGTGTGGGGGGCGGGTAAAGTCAAACACTTCCTGGTTCCAGCCAGACTCCAGAGGGGATGTGTTAATTTCTTCTTTCCTACAGCCATTCACAGGTGGGCTCGGTCAGGATGTTTCCTGTGAGCTAAACAAAGGGATTTTAGCTTAACACTCATTACCTGGGTGGCAGGGTTCCCAGAGATGGGCCATTATGTATAATTGAAGCTTATAGGCAAAATCTCTTTAGTGATTAACTTGTAGCAAAAGCAATAGAATACAAAGGTTAAAGTAGAAGAAACAGATCCAATATGGAGTCAGATTTGTTCTTCCCCATGACACAGGGACCATGGCTAGGGCTTCCCCTGGGTCTGTCTGCAAGCCCCTGGGGTGAGGTGACCTGCTTCCTGCTGGGTCCCGTACATGCTTTGGTCCCTATGATTTTGTGTGGGGTTTTTTCCCCATGACACCAGCTGGGTGGGCTGCAATTCAATTCTGACAGTATCTCCACGGAGATGTAACATCAGATTCCACAGGGTAGGGACTCAGTCCTATAAGACTGTCCCCTCCCCCTACTCAGACACCAATCACAAGTCCAGGTGTCACCTCTTCTGATCTGAACTGGCTATCCATCTGAGGTTCCAACGACCCTCTCCTTGGGTTTGATTAATTTGTTAGAACAGCTCACAGATCTCAGAGAAACGTTTTTCAGGAACAGCCAGATGGAAGAGACGCACAGGGTAAGGTGTACGGGAGGGGCGCAGAGCCTCTGTGCTCTCTGGGTGCTACCCTCCCCGTGTCTCCACGTGTTCA
Source organism: Aethalodelphis obliquidens (assembly GCF_003676395.1). Lineage (NCBI taxonomy): Eukaryota > Metazoa > Chordata > Mammalia > Artiodactyla > Delphinidae > Aethalodelphis > Aethalodelphis obliquidens. The sequence goes on along the minus strand of NW_020837958.1, from coordinate 283,790 downwards.
CCAAAGTGGAAGCTCTGAACCTCATCCTTTGAGGGTTTTATGGTGGCTTCGCTACATAGACATGATTGATTGAATCATTGGCTGTTGTGATTGACCTCAATCTCCAGCCCCTCTTCCCTCCCAAGAGGTGGGGAAGGGGGGATGTGTTCTAATCCTCTAACCATGTGGTTGGTTCCCTTGGCAGCAAGCCCCCGTCGCTAGGTGCCTTCCTAAAGGAACCTCAACAACATTACAAAAGACACCTTTGTTTTGCTCTCCTCCCAGGAAATTCCAAGTGTGTTTAGGAGCTCTGCCAGGATGGGGACAAAAACCAAATATATATTTCTTATCATCAATCACAGTATCCCATTCCCCGGCAGCCTTGTCTTTCCAGCCTAGAAAGGCCCCTTCCTCCACTGGCACCCTCCCTCCATCCCTGGCTTTTATTAGCAGAACAGATTGGGTGAGAACTTCCCTGATGGTCCAGTGGTTAAGACTCCGCACTTCCACTGCAGGAGGCACGGGCTTGATCTGTGATCCCTGGTCTGGGGATTTCCACTGCCTTCTGGTGCAACCAAAAATAAACAAAAAACAAAAAAACAGATGGGGTGGAGAACTGACATGGAATTCTCAGAACCTCAGTGACTTTGACCTTATTTTTTTTTAATATTTATTTATTTATTTCGTTGCACTAGGTCTTAGTTGCAGCAGGCGGGCTCCTTAGTTGTGGCATGTAAACACTTAGTTGCATCATGCATGTGGGATCTATTTCCCCGACCAGGGAACAAACCTGGGCCCCCTGCATTGGGAGCGTGGAGTCTTAACCACTGCGCCACAAGGACAGACCCTTGACCTTATTTTTAATCCCACTTTACAGATTCAGAAACTCAAGTCCAATTTTCAAAAATAAAAAGGACTAAGTTTAAAAAGGTGAGAAAGAGATAAACAAACTGAGGTTTAGAAAGAGGCCAAGAGGGAAGCCAAGGTTCTAGGTCAAGTCACCCTGATCTGACCCTCTGTCCTCAACCATAAAAAATTATGGTGGTTTTCATCACTATCACGTTCAAATGATTACCACATGCAGATTGTTCTCAGTGCTTTACATGGGTTATTTATTTAATCCTCAGAGCAACCCTACAAGTTCTGTGCCCTTATTAGCCCCATTATACAGATGAGGAAATGGAGTCACCAAGCCGGTAGGTGACTTTCCCAAGGTCTCTAGTGGGTGAGCATTGGAGCTTCAGGCTTGAGGCAGGAGATAGATGGGCCCCAGGCTGAGCAGCCAGAGTCTGTTGCCTGCGACAGATACTCCAAGATGAGGAGCAAAAGAATAGCCCTTAGCTATAGCCCTGGTGGCGCAGTGGTTGAGAGTCCGCCTGCCGATGCAGGGGACGCGGGTTCGTGCCCTGGTCCAG